>NC_044496.1:42590968-42890968 GCF_902362185.1 Chanos chanos
ATCTTCCTTAGCACTGTCTATTCTTTCTACAAATGAGCAGATGAAAAACAAATGAAAAACAAGCAAACAAACAAAAAACATGCTCTAAAGTAACTACCACTGGAGCAGTTTTTCTTTACTTAACTTACAGACACAAAAATATGACCTAGTGAAAATGTAGCTGTGGCTGAAGGTAGGTTTATTTCATTTAGTCAGTCGCTTTTTATTGGGTGACTCTGAGAAGTGGACACTATGGAATGAGTAAGAAAATCTCACAGTCTTGTCATTTTAATTCATAAGTCAAAGGATACCATGCAGGCAGGTCAGTTTCAATGTAAACATATTCTGTCCAGAAATCTCATAGTAACAGAGCCGCCTTCCAAACTCCCATAAACTCAGCCTCTTGTTTCAGAGGGCACTGAAGATGCACCTGACTTTTCAGCCCAGGAAAAGATGAAGTGATAGGATCCTACTCATCATCAGTACTCTGATAATTGGATAGGCTACATCTTACTCTGCTCTCTCTGTCGTTCCCTTGCCAAAATTGGTGCTAAAAGCCAATTAAGCAGTGGTCCTTGCTGTCGGTGGGACGTCGGATGTGCTTTCTCTGCCCGCAATGACTTGTTAACAAACAGGTATCTGAAGCAGCTGACTTCAGAGGCCTGCTGACCACTCGCTTGTGAAATAGCATCTTTTGTAACTAACTACGCTATCGATCCCCCCTCCCTACTCCATCACCTCCTCTATCCATCCATGTGCTGGTCGTCACAGTAACCGCCGGGCACCTCACCCGGTTTTACGTGTAGCTGTGGAGTACACAGCATGGAGCAGGTCCATCAACTCCCTGACTGACCACATACTCCCCTGCTGTGCCATTGATTTTTACTCAAACATCTCTTAAGGACTTTCTGTAGTCTAGCACAGATGCTCAGATATCATATCACATCTGTGCACGCCATGTAGTATAGTTATTCCATATTTATCAAAATGATCACTTTGGGCCTTGTTCAAAGTGTTTTTGCAGTTGAATGTTTTCTTTAATAGCATTTCACGTAACTCTGTGGATGCCCTGTCATTCTTTTTGTGTTTTGTGTCTCAAATACAGAAATTATACAACCTCACCTATAGTATTGCACTGTATTTGCAAAATCAGAGTTTTGGTGTCTCGTAAGCTGATACAGTTTGATCTCCACTTCTTAGTGAAGTTTGACTCAGATCCTCTCAAAAGAGCATTGTGTGAGTGTAACTGGACAAAACCTGTCTCTGAAGTCTGTGTGTTTGATGAAATGATGATGTGCTGGATGAAGTCCACAGAGATTGTGTGTGCGTATGTGTTAGTGGAACGACAAGATTGCAGCTGTCCTCTCTACGGTGTGTGTGTGTTTGTGTGTGTGTGTGTGTGTGTGTGTGTGTGGCCTTAACTGGCACAGCTGGAGGTGACATGAACTGTTGACAGAGAAGCGAGCCCTGCTGCACAGTACTCAGACAGCTTAAGTTAATAAAAGAGAACTCTCTCATCCTCGGAGTTGAAATGAGCCTCCCCAAAGACGGGACTTAAGCAAGGGAGATCACAGTGCCTGTGTAATAGGGGCCTTTTCACCTCCATAGACCCCCAGGGAAGACAAACACCCCCATATTCATTTGTTACTAAAAATGGATTTTTCATTTACTCTCTCTCAATTAGTGTCTGGGCTAATTGAAAGAGACATATGGGAGCGCAAATTAGTTCATATTTTATCTACGTTCAAGTGTTGTTGGTCTGAGAATGGCCGTGTTGAGTTATTCCATACTGGTCAACTTAGGACTTAGGAGTGTGTATTATGATAGATGATAAGTACTCATAGTTAAGGACTAGGGAAATCTGTTGACTTGCCAGCCAAGAAAGAAAGACCCACACCTGGTTGCGCACTGAGGACTCCAAGTTGTTCAAGAACTCAATTACCTAAAGAGCCATAGCATCCAATGTACTTTTACAATGTAGGGGGCCTTTGTACCTTTTGGCATCATTGAAATGGTTCACACATTCCAATGTAACATCCATTTACGAGTTTGTGTGTACCTACAATCACACGGAAGGATAGATCCGTTCAATACTAAAGTTTATCTAATTTGGAAAAATTGAGTCTGGCTTGATCAAGTCTTTGTAAACTTAGGAGATGTTCATGAGTGCATAGTGGCTCAGTATGTTCTCCTCAGTTCAGTAAGACAAAAATAACCCCAGTGCTGTTGTTTTAAAGAACTGTTCCTGTTGGGAATGATTTTGTTTTTGGACTAGTTAAGTCAAGGTGTGTACAGTCTTGTCATTTCTGTGATCTCATTGGTCTAGACTGGCGCGACCCAGAGCTAATGAGGGACATTGAAGCTGCCACTGGAGAGGACCTGGGCTCCTCTAGAAAGTTTGGTAAAGGAAACAAAGGAAAAGGCAAAAAAAAGAAGTACCCCAACCTCACTGACCTGAAGCAGAAGGCCAACACTGCACACTCCAGGTTAGAAAAGAAGGTCTTCAACAAGTAAGTAACAGGGTGACCCTTAAGAAATAAGAGTATAAAACCTGAAACGTAACAAGAACAGCATGTAACAAGAACTATTACAGACAAACTAAAATATGCATGGAAGTGCCCCCATATGTATCAGTTCATTGCAGGGAAAGCAAATAATATCCTTAATGACCGACAAATTGAAAAGTAGTTTGAGCATGGAACAACATACATCCAGTGTACTGCAGAGTAAAACAGAAAACCAATCTGTTTTTGTTTTTTTTCACTTTCTTTGCAGGAGTTCCATGAGACGTGTTGCAGAAGTCTTGAATAAAATGGACAAAAGGAAGCATGAGAAATTTTCAAACCAATTTAACTATGCCCTGAAATAAAATGAAACCTCATTGCCATCTACCAATTAAAATGTAAATTGTAGAGCAGACGAAGTCCTCCTCAGGAAGTGCTCAGCAACATGTAAAGGTGCCTTTGACGGAATTTCCTCACAACTTTGAATACAACATTTTTTATTTAATTTGCTTTTTTTTGTATTCCGGTATTTATAATAATGATACTAGAGCTATGCTAATTTATGACCTTCTTATATTTGATAAATTTATATGACATATGATTTTCAAATGATCTGTTTTGTGTAAGGTAACTGAATGATATTTTTAAGGTCTAATTTGTACAGTGTAGATGTCTTAACTATCGTTCTTGTATGTATAGATTAGGTATACCCAAGGTTTCTTAAATCTGTGTTATTTTTATTGATCTGTCAGTCATAAATTTGTATTGTTTGTGGTGTAAGAAAATATCATTTTACATCCATTGTGTTTTGTTCCTTTTATTTCACCATTGTCTAGTAATACTAAGTACAAATGCATTAAATTGTAGTGGTTCTATTGATAGAATACTTATAATTGTTGGAATTGTATGCACTGGCTTGCATGCTCTCACAGATGATT
This sequence comes from Chanos chanos, assembly GCF_902362185.1. NCBI lineage: Eukaryota > Metazoa > Chordata > Actinopteri > Gonorynchiformes > Chanidae > Chanos > Chanos chanos. Next base: position 42,594,390 of record NC_044496.1, read on the forward strand.
GTTAAAAACTGCATTGTAGTCATTATTAGCCTGTGAGTGTGAACAGACTGTAGGTTTTTTTGGTGGTGTTGTTGTTTTTGTTGTATTTTGTCCTCAAACATCCTCAGAGATGTTTTGAACTTTTGAAGTCATGCTGTCGGCATGATCTGTTAAGCAGTGAGACAAAAATGTGTAATAAAATCCAGTGTTAAACAGGCTTTGAAAAGAGTGAAGACAGGTCTCATTTTAGCGACTTCTCTTAAGATAGCAACCACAGTGGATAGTCTACTAAGGTCCCTCCTCATACGTTTTCAGTTTGCTCCATAAAGACGCCATAAAAATATTTTGTTAAAATTATTATTAGTAGTAGTAGTTATTATTGGTAGTAGTCGTAGTAATATTGTTGTTGTTAAAAGTTGAGAAGGAGGAAAATGTACACAAAAAGATACGTAGTGCGAGCGGTTAAGAGGATGGTCTCATACAATCGATTGCATTTAGATGTCACTCATTACGTCACCCAAACAAAACCACTGTCGTAGCTGGTAAGAGAACACTCCTGCTTAAGCATTCTGCGTAATCTGCATATTTGCCTCCTTTCGTCCAAAACTGCGAGCAAAAACAGTTTGCAAAATTATATCGCTGGGTAATGCTTTTCGCTCAACAATACATTTTCTCCCCTCAAAACTGAATAAATGTATTTGGTCGTGATCTAAATAGTCTCTTTCACACCCATAAACTGTCAGTATAGTTATGCTGAGGAAATAGTGTGAGTATAGCTGGCTCTTCAAAAAACTTCCCATGGAACTTCGTAGACGTACTGTTTTCAGACTCCAGCGAAGAACAATCAGATAATGTGGGTCTGCACTTGTCCAAATTCGCCTGATGAAATTATCTGATGTGCTTGATGAGTAGCTTACACTAAAATCGTCTATCGCCCCGGTTCGCTTTAGAATTGTTGGGTGTTTTCGTCTTTTAATAGGCTAAAGCAATATTCACACAAGTGAAGAGCTGTGACGATAAACTAATTTCGCTGCCTTTTCAAATCCTAATTTGCGATGGAAACTCTCCGTAATGACATTTAATATCCCAAATATGTTTAATGGAAGCTTACAGATCATTCAAAGTGTTTTTTATTCTGTTCTATGAAATAGAACTCGTAGACTATTGTATGCTTGTTACATAACAAATAAACCTGATCCGCTGTATACATGTCCCATAACTGCTGAAACTATTTAGACATTGATTCAATTGATTACATTTGTTTCGGGCTCTCCTGTATCTTGAGAAAGGGCAACTAAATGAGAGCAGCAGAAAGAGACTTTCTGCAAAAGCAAAACGATTTTTCCTCGGCAAATTCTCTGAAGAACCCAGCAGACCTGCGACGAATAATAAAATGAAATAAAAATAATTAGAATAAAAAAAACAGATATACTTGTATGAATATATTTATATGTATTGATAACCGTGTGGCCAAAAGCTGTTTATGTAGACTCTCTAGAAGGTTGAGTCGCATACTAGTAGGCTACTTCGCGGACACTCATTATATTCATACCTAGACCTGTATTTCCTATGAATACGAAGCATCTCATTTTATTATAGTGTATTGTTTTTAAACACTGATGCTTGTACGTAATTACTGACACCAGATTATATGTATTCATGTGCAAAAGTAGTCACGATTAGAAGCTACGGATGGGTGAAATGTGCGGTTATGCTACATGCAGCGGAATCAGCAAATTTTTTTTTTAATTTGTATGAAAAGTAACTAGAGTGATAACACAAATGCCGCCCGAAATGCGATTTTCTGTTTTCTACCTTCTATTGATGAGCAGGTAATTTCATACACGAGACGTCTAAATTTTACGCCAAATATTGTGTCAAGACATGGCCAACTGCATTTTTTTGTCAATGGTATTTTTCCTTTTGGTTTCATGTGGTTATCGGAAGTAATCTGTGCAAATTTAAATTGTGAACGGTCTTGCCAACTCTCTGCAGTGACTCGCTGCCCTAGTATTCTCCTGAGCAGGACCGTCATTCAGTAATTTCAAAACCGATTCAGATATCTATTAACTTTCCATAATTCAGTCCAGCATGGGCTGTAACAAAGAAGTCGTACATTATCTATTACAATTCAATAGCGAGAAAATGGCTAAACGTAGCATAGCAAGTTTATTTTTTCATTGTGAAGTCTAGTTTAACGTAAAGAAAATAAATTTAAATGTACCCATGCATATAAAACAGGGACAAATCTGAGACCAGTTAATCTGAAAATGTCTTCAAACTTCTGTCTCCAAATAATCAGAGGACTCCTTAGTGCTTGAAAATGTCTTTACATTGAACGTGGAACTCACATTAGATAAAAACGATATTTAGGCCTCACACCTCTATAAATGTTTGTCGCCTTCGGAGAACAGAAGAAACGATCATCAGATGGTTGGTAACAAGCTCATTGAGATATCGCCATGCAATTGCCAGCAAAATGATTACAGCCTACTTACTGGAATAACAACAAAAGGTCACTTTGTGTATGTCCCGCATGAATACTGAATCTAGTCTAATTCATTGGCGCTGTTGAGAAATTGTTCTCTCTTACCAAAAATGTATGTCACATGCTGTCAGGCTTTTATAACGTTTATTGTCTTCAGTCAAGTGGCTGTTGCTTTTTCCACCGTGGAAGAAATCATTTTGCGACAGATGCCGCTGCTTTTTTTTTTTTTTTTGCTGATTTGCTGTAAACGTACGGTTGTCTAGTAGACATCTCTTCAGTTCTGCGCAAAATTAGGGCGATCCACTGCCTCTCACTTAGCATTACGTATCATTTTCAACAAAACGAATTCTATTTGTTAAGAATCACTTAAACAACAACAATACACTAACAAGTGATTTAAACTTTCGCCTGATTTTTCACATTTGATCCTCATCGTTGAATATGCAGGATTGGTCTACTGGAAATTCGTTAAACACGTTATATTTAATCAGACTGCATGCAATTATTATTTACTAAACTCCATATTACATAACTGATAGGCCTATGTCCTAACGCAAAATGACATTGATGAACATTGATAAATACAGCTTAGATTTACGCCAGCCAATAAAAAATAAACTGAGAGAGGGATTGAATTTGCGAGACTCATAAAATGTTCAATTTGGATGTAATGTTCTATTGAATTGTTAATGATCACTCACCACATATTTTCTTCTCAAAGCCACTTAAAGATAAGTAAATAGCATATAAGCTATTACAACTTTAATTTCAAGACAGGCATTTAACATTTTAATTGAGAGGATCAAACAAGATTTCCAGTTTATCCATAAGTGAAACAAATCTTAATGAATTGGATACATATTTTGTTTTATTCCCACTAGCGTTCTAATATATTACAACTGCATTCAAAATTAGTGCCTAAACATATATTCGTGTTTTGAATATTTACAACGTGACCAAGAGAAATATTCACATTTTATCAAACATTTTAGAACCAAATATTAATCTCAAAATCAATAGCCTACACCCAGTGAGATGACAATCCATATTATCCGTAAACATGACACTGGACGCAGTCAATATATATTTGTGTAACCATTTCTTTCTTTTCTTTCTTTTATTTTCTTTCTTTCTTTCTTTCTTTCTTTCTTTCTGCATCTTTTTGGTTGTGTTAAAGACGGTTAAGGAGTATATTACCACAAGAGCGTCCAATATCTTCAACAGTCGTAAACAATTAACATGGTTCTAAAACAGTCTAAACCCAATTGAACAATGAAATGCTTCGACTAAGAAACATTCCCTCCGAATCACTGATTGACAAGGATCTGACTGTTTCTGGCATATAACTCAAATCAGTACAAAAGGTTTTCGTATTTCCAACAGTCTTGTTTTTCTTACAAGTGCGGTGTGTAAAATGCCGGTGCGCCGTAAGTCTGAGATCCTAACATGAAAGGTGACAGTACTGCGTGACTTGGCAGAAAGGGTAATTGGGTGGTACAGACTAGTCCACCAGGCGTGTGACCCGGATAGCTGGTGTGCATTGACAGATGGCCGCTCATAGGAGGCGACGGACTCAGTGGACTGAGGCTTCCCAGGCTGTTGCCCTGGCCATTCGGACCACCGCCGCCACCACTTGTTGGGGCGCTGGTGTCCGCACCAGGGTTCTGTTTCTTCCACTTGGTCCGCCGATTCTGAAACCAGATTTTAACTTGGGTCTCTGTCAAACTCAGCGATAGTGCCAAATTGAGTCGTTCGCACACGGAAAGGTAACGTGTGGACTTGAATTTGTTTTCCAGTGCCACAAGTTGTTCGTAAGTGAATGCGGTCCGGGCTCTTCTTGGCTTGCCAGACTTTGAATCCGAACCAGAGCGCTTTCTCTTTGGTTTTACCGGGTGACTTTGTCCATTCGAAGAGGACTGTTGCGTTTGCTGGCCTGAAGGGCTCGGACTTTTGTTTATCGAGTCATCGTCCTCATGCTGGCCAAATTCACCGTCCGCGTTTCCAGTCAGGGCACTGCTACTCTCCTCGCTGCACAACTCATCTTGCATTTCACTATCTGTGTGATTTCCTCTGCTGAAATCATTTTCACACTCATCGGATCTGTACACGAATCCGTCCTCTGAAAGCAGATAACAAACAAACTTTTCACAAAACCCATTATTTCTCGAAATTACACCAAAACAAAAACACAATGCAATCACTAAAGACATCGTTAGAATGTATTGCTGATTGTGATGGTGCCGTATTTTAGCGCGTTTAAAAACACTAAAAAGTTCGGTTTCCTCTAAAATTTGTTCTCAGTGTTCCCTGTTCTCAAAACAGGTTGAGGTGTGTAGTTACATGCGTATATAATCCAAAACATAATAAGAACACCTGTAAAAATATATTATTACATCCTCGAAAACAAATTAAAAACTCTAAGCAATGAAAAATGTTTGTGTCCCTGAGATATGTGATTATTTTATTTAAAGGAAATGCGTCGGAATACTTATGCAAATCCATAAAATTATTAATTTACATCTGCAATATGTCTATGATTTTTTTTTTCATATCAGATGGACCTTGTGGCCTCTTTATGCTGACGTAAATTTTCCTCTCAAACGGTCACAGAATCTTTCTTTTGTCAGTTCGACTCCACGCATTAAATTGGAGCTTATAGCATGCTAATCGATATTTCTCAGTTCACTTGATGTCAATGGTTACGACTACGCATTCAAAATATTTGCAGTTCATAACTCATACTTACCTGATAAATAAGTCATGAATGAATAGAATTATTTGTATCGATATCTATATCTATCCATATCTATATGTGCTTTTATATATAGCCTAATATATATATATATATATGTGTGTGTGTGTGTGTGTGTGTGTGTGTGTGTGTGTGTATGTATGTATGTATGTATGTATAGGCCAACTACACACACACACACATATGTATACATACACACACACACACACACACACACACATACACACACACACACACACACACATCTGTTATTATGTTATTTCTTTCATTCATGCCACATGTGACAAAGCCATGTTATATCTAAAGAAAAAACAATTAAACCCCTTCGATTACATTTAATTTAACTGCTTTGCCGCGTTTAAGATGCCGGATAATAGGCAAGATCACCCCAGAGTGGCATGTGCAACGGACAGGTCGATATCCTATTATCGAATTGAGTATATCTCTTTCAGGCAGCTTGCAAACTCCCCTTCAACGTCTAAATTATAGGGTCAAAATTCGGATAATTACACGATTAAAACCTATTATACTTATTAAGGGAGATATTGACTATTCCCTCCTCTAAAGCCCAGTAGATGCACGAGATAGGACCCCTGCTGCCTCCCAAAATACATCTAGTGGCCCTCATCACTACAGTTTATGTAATTAAAAAAAACCCTGTCAATAACATCTGAAATATATGCATTCTCCTCTCCATTGCATTAGTAAAGGTTTGTCAAATTAAACACTGACAACAGCGCAATGAACTGAAATGTTGTCTACCAAAAGTTTTGGAGTTTTAAGTTTCTGAACACATGTCAGCCGACTTGAGTGTAAGATCGTTTTAAACAAGAAAGTTATAATAATAATAATAATAATAATAATAATAATAATAATAATAATGATGAAATACTTCTGTTTCATCATCCTTTCCACTCTTAATAACTGTGCTCCATACAGTTGTCAGTTTAAAACCAACATAAGTTGCCAGTCGAGAAACAACAACATAAATTTACTGTTAAATATGCAGACACAAACAAAATCCTGCAGTCAGTGTAAGATGAATTTATCGTGACAATGACTGTCGGTTTTTTGAGTTGTCTGGTAGAGAGGAAGTGCAAGTTGGGACCTTCGAGAGGAAAGCTCTAACGTGTTTACAGTTTAGAGCGGATAGGTGCATACAGCCAAAGAAGATGTTAATTGCTCTTTATAAGCTATTTGAGATATAACAGTTATTCCGGACGAACAGCGACAGTTTTGAGAGTAGCTATGATTCGTGTTTTCCGGAATAGCATTTGATCATTTGAATTTAATAGGGATGTGACAAAAGAATGTAGTGAAGACAGGCTCTGTGTCCGTTTATCGACTTTCTGGTACATGGATTATAGCCAAGGCACATTTGTACTTACTTAATATTCCTGTAGATTTTTTGCAGGCATCAAAGTCTTCTGAATAAGATTTGTCGATTGTGTGACTCGATTCGTCGCCCGCTCTGTTTTCTGCACCGAAGGCGAAGTCGCAGCCTGTCCGGTTTGGGGGTTGTTTCTTGCTAGTAAATTTATTTGGATCCAAAATGTCCAAAACTGAAAACGATGTGGTCCGGTGAACTGTAGGCGGTGCGACAGCAGGCGGCTCCTGTCGCGGTGCGCTGTCTCGACTTTCTCCCTGTAGCGCGTCTCTGCCCCCTGGGCAGGCAAACACCGACAGCTCGTTGGCTGTGAGTCGCTTCTCACCCTGACTATCCATACTCTCTGGCGAGGCTACAACAATTACCGCTGTTTGGGCTGCCACGCCAGTCGAGGGTGAAACTATGGAGAGGTCACCCACCTGCACTTTGTCCCTATTCATGATTTCCCACCAAGCAGGACAACGTTACGTTTCGAACTATCCCCACGTTGAACTATCCCCGACGTAGTGTAGTGCTTTACCCAACCAAAAACATAACGACTGCAACTTCGAATGCCTCAAATGTAAGAAAGTCTGGTGCAGCTCTCTTTTGCTGCACGTCTTTTTTGAACTTCTGAACGTGTAGGTAGACCTCCTATGAAGCTACGCTTCTACTGGTCACTGCACTGCACTGGAGGAAGAAAGTGATAGCCAACCGAGGGATGCTGATCTCCTTTGCTCAAGTCCTTTTTGGGTTTTAACCATCCCCTCAGGACCCCACAACGTTTATGTCACGCGCGTACGCATTGCTCGCAGTGCCTTACCCCTCCCCTACTCCGTCAGTCGCCAAAACTTAGACACAAGCAACGCCTTATTTATGCATTCATATTCTACTGTGGGTCGTAATTGGCTACAAATTAATCCCATGCCCCTAATAGCCTATTATCTCTGTCTGCGGGCGTGAGAGGCAACAGAGGCGAGTGGCGTGTGAGCGATGATGTGGCCCGTGATATACTCAGCTGTCAGCTCACTTTCAACGTAAGACCACTGGACTGGAAAGTCTCTAAATAGGCTTATTTTTCCTTCCTTCCTCCTTCGTCTCTTGACCGGGTTGAGGTTGTGATAACGATTATTTCACGAGGAATTTACGAGAAAATAGGTTTCGCAACAACGCATTGAAGATGTTCTTTTACACCAAAAAGAGCATGCATGTGTATATATATATATATATATATATATATATATATATATATATATATATAGATATGTGTGTGTGTGTGTATGTGTGTGTACACACACACAAACACACTTATATAGGCTATATGATTCCAATGAAACCTTAATTCGAAGTTCAAAACGTCAAAGCTCGATATGCATTGAATAAACACAATAATAGCCCGTTCAGTGAATTATTGATTTCTAATCTTGAACGTCTTTTTTACTTAAATAATGGGCCAAATTTTGTCACTTGAACTAACTATTTCATTTTGTCTCTTATTTTTAAGTGTGCGTACTCAAGACCATATAATATAAGCACCACTATATAATATACTCGACATTTACAAAGTGGAGACGGCAAGTAAAGTCTGACAAAATTGGATTTCCCCTCATCAAGGAACGGGTGACATATACAAGGTCAGTTCTTTGCAATTACCGCGGGCAATGATCCTTTGGAAAGCAGAAATTTAAAGTTGGGCTGAATAATGGGTAAAACAATCAGATGTAATTTTAGTCGGGATGAACATGATTATCCTATCATGGCTGGGCCCAAGGGAGTCACGATATAGCCCTCCACTGTGCGGCTGTAACAGCAGAGGCCACGACGCCTAAGCTTTAATTTAATAGCTATTAGCTTTTAATCAGATCTCTTGAGTGTCCCAACAATGATTTAATAGGCTTGCCTTAACGTCCGTTGTGACTTCTCATTTCACATAGCAAACATCACATTCGTATGACATTAATTCCTCGAAGTTTCACACACACAAAAGCCTTTTTTCATTTTGCCTAACATTGCAAGATTGTTGGAGAGCCATTTTCTGTGGTAAACTATCCAATCTGACTTTAAAAGTAATTTAAAACTCACTCCTCATCTGAAGGTACAGGCTAAGGCATTATTTTTTACTTTGTTGAAATTGAGGTTTTCAGGGCAAATAATGAACAGCGTCTGCATTTACATACATCTTGTTCTCAAAGCGTGTTACTCATTACAAAGCATATTAGAATGTGCGAAGTGTTATTTGATTCCCAAATAACGCTGCCGATCATAGTTTGATTTCACATAATGCCTGTTCACTTGCGGAGGGGGTAATGAACGCTCAATTAATTTGGTTGCTGCGACCGTTGCTGGCTTGTGCCAACTGATTGAGAATGGTTGTAATTAGAATCTTCTCTCTGGACCTTGAGTCCGTTTTTTCCAATTTGATCAAATAATGTTCGACGATTTGCATGTAAATAGTCCAATTTAGAGACTCCTTCATCCTTCATGTTTCCATTCCCTAATGGGTGGTGACGTCCTGGATCCAACCACTGAGCTTCCGTAAGGCCAGTCACGTGCAGTAAATCACTGACAGTAACATGTCAATTATTTGCGCTTTAATCACTCAAGTTAAAGCACACTACGACTACCCGTCTGTTTCAACGTAGACCATAGCATCTGTCAGCAACAATCTGGCTGTACCAACGCCCCCCTCCACCACCTCACCATCAAATTCCCCTTCCATGTAGGGGGTCGACGTTTTACTCACGATTAGGATGATCTCTTCATATTTACCTTATCACCTTATCAAGAAACTGATTATAAACTACATATTAGTTGTAAATAAAAGAAAATATGTTTTATTAATTTTCTTTATAAAAAAAACTTCCCATGGACAGACTATCCAAAATCTTCAAAGACAGGCCAGTTTTCACAGTAAACTTTACAGTTAAATCAAATCTAGTTATTTTTCAAGGTCCTGAGTAGTCTACAGCAGTTGCTCATTCTCAGTTGTTGGCACCTATTACAACATAAAACATAACAGATCCGTTATTTGAGTGAAAGCAATTTTATATTTGCAGCGCATAACAGAATGTTACAACTGTTTTCTGATAGCATTCCATTGATATCTGCTTTGCCAAATGGTAGTGTCCTTGTTCCATACAAATACTTTTGTGCATAACATACTATACAAGAGAAAATCAAAGCAAACTGAACCCCCCCCCCCAAAAAAAAACCAAAATGCTGACCTCTTGGAGGTGTCTCTATACCCAGTGTGAGAGACCATTTGTTACGAGTTGAGGCAGGTAGACTGCAGGGCTTCAATCACTGGCGGAGAAGAGACCGAGCCTGAAATGAGCTTAATTAAGGTTAATGTGCTCCGCTCAACCCTCTGATTATTGAATTAATTTGATCATGTAGATGAATCATAATTATGATAATTAGAAGCTCAAATATCCCAGGTACAAGAGAATTTCTCTGGTTTCATGGGACCAGTGGCACAACAGAGAGTCTTAAAAAAAAATGAAATAAAATAAAATGATGGAAAAGAGCACCGTGCAGTGACCAAACATATCCAATAGGTAACTGCTCTTATAGAATAAAATGTCCCTCCTATAAAAGGACAAATCATGCAACCGAATGACATACACTGACGACCACACAGCAGACTTGTAAATGTGGCTTGACATTGCTGCATGGGCATTGACTGAGGCTGGGGTAGAATAGCCTTTAAAACAAGAGAAGAGTGGACTCAGAGATTGGTGCTGGTGGTGGGGAGGGGGGGGGGTGTATTTTGATGTATCTTACCACTCTGATAGCCGCTTCAGCAACACTAATAACACTAAATAACTCTGACTTATTTCAGCTTTAAACAACAATAGACTAACTACAACTCTCTATTCCATTACAACAGAACTGCTCTTTCGCTGCAGGAACAGCGAAACTGTAAAAAACGCAATTCAAAACAGTGTCCGATCCCTTGTCAATTTACTCTGTAGATAAAGTATTATGTAGTTAAAGGGGACTGAGAGAAAGACAGACTTTAGTGGAAGCAGCAGCAGCAATTTAACGATTTTAAATGAGCTTAGAGGGGTAAAAACCTGACAATCCCCCATCACGATGGCAGATGACAGTTAAAATGACCAGAAATCAATATTCTGACCGGGTGTCTCACGCTGATAAGAGCCACCAAGACAATGTTGACTATTAAACTCGACAGCTTGAGATATTACACTATTAGTTATGCTATTTTTAATAATCTATAATATTTGGGCTATAATTAATTAATTATATGGGTCAGATAATATCTGAGGTAGGGATGAGGTCGGAGGGGTCTATTAAGAGTGGTAATGAGAAAGGAGAATTTTCATCTGAGGGACGTGAGGCTGCAGAGGCACAAATATACAACCAGCAACGTCAAACATAGTGGAGAAAAAGGAGGGATACAGACAGCAAAAGGGAAGACATGAGAAGGAGAGGTATACAGGAAAAGAGGGGAAAAGCTTAAATAGAGGGAGGTAATGTGAATGTGTTATGATGTTGCACCTCTAAACTTAAATGAATGAGTGAAATTTCTTGGTGGAGTAGAGTCGTGAGAAAAAGGTTTAAAGGTCTTATTAACTGTAAAGAGCTTTGACCGACAAAATTAATTTGCAACCCTTCCACAGAGAGGAATGACAGCAGTCATCAAGATCTGAACTTGAACTGTGTTTTCGCTTACAAAAGTGAATTTACTAAAATTGCATTAAAACTAAGACTCTAAATGCATACATAAGGTGAAGTTACAACCAGGACATATAAGTAATACAGACAAGTTCAAACAAAAAGGTCTCAAAATATTTAAATGCTCCAAATAGGATAACTCTCATTAATTTGATATCCCAATTTTAGTTTTAGTCCTGTAATCGAACTACTACTGTTTTTTGTTAAAACGGTTAAGTTGCTGTATAACTTGTTAATTGATAAATCTAAAGTGGTGCTGCAGTGGGCCAGTTGGGGGCATGCTTCCCTTTGAACCAAACTGATCTCAAAAACCTAGTGTCAGAGCTGGGGCATTTCACCGAGAGGCTCTGTCATTCAATAAAACACCAACCAGACACCCCTGTACTGACATATAACTTACATTTTCATAAACAAGCTCCTTATCAGAAATCCAAAATATGCAAAAATATCAGATAAGCGAGCAGGCAAAGGTTGTGTCTCTTTGTCTCTATTTTAGTGTTATTGCCTGTGAAAAAAAAATGTCATTACTTCCATGGGTTTTTCTCTTTTATTATTAATGTCACAAGAATAAATTTCTCAATAACACAGAACATCCAATGTATCAATGCTTGATTATAGTATTGCTCAACTCTTTAATACACAGTATTCACATAACGCAGAGTAGTGCCTACAGGATGTGGAAATATCTTTTACCCACACTGCAGTGTCGCACATCTCAAATCCACGGGGGAGTCGTGCGCCTCAGGGGCAATTGTACTGATTTCTGGTCAGAAGCTCCGTTATTGTGTCAAGCTGTGGTCATGGGGTTTCAGTCAATATGCAATATGGCTGTTTGCCTTACTGATAAACATGCCTAAGCTAGTTGAGGTAAAGGGGACATATTGATGACAGGCAGAATTTTTCTTGCCTGTGTGGGGCCTCCCATTTCTCCACCTAACTGAGAGCCTATTGGAGGGATTTATGCACAGTGTTTGTGTGATATCTACTGCCACACTTGTGGAACGAGCTTTAAATTGTGTAATGTACCAGACAGGAGTAGTTTAAATGCATTGAAACTGGGAATTCTATGAGCTTAATTAACAGAGTACGAGTTGGAGATCTGCTGACAACACAAACATTTATGGTAGAGAGGTGAAGGAGCAGCGCTTTGGGGTGCTGAAAACTTCATGCACGATTGTTGATGGTCTGATCAATCAATTGATATTCATTTCAACTGGCTCCTCTTCAAGAGGAGGCCATAATTTCATGACAGAAGAACTTCAATTATGTGCAACGATTCAATTTGTCTAATAATTGACATAGAACAGATCACTTAACAATACAGTGTAACCAATAAATAATAAATACAATCAATAACAAATAATATTTAGATGAATAAACTAGTAAGAAAAGCCCATGAACATAAACAGAACTACAATAAATAACTAAAGAACTCAGCCACATGCTTTTTGAGGGGTAATGATTAGATTACATTAGAGTTGCTGTCACTGTGAGGTGCAATACGCAAAACATGACACAAATCTTTGCCATGAAGTAAGACTGAATAAGAACTAAGGTTAAGCTTTTCATAGTACAAAATGACTATTGTTTGATCGCAATGTATACAGTGTGCAACTACATAAAAAAAATGACTGCATTCACCATTCCATCAAAAACATAAAACAAACAAACAAGCAAAAAAAAAAAAAAAAATCACACAGGGGCAATCACTACACATCTAAACCATGAATAAATATCTTGCCACGTGATTAGAAAACCAAACATAACATTTTCCATTTCACAGAGCTATTGCTTATTGTTTTGCTTGCTTTAGGTATTAAATGAGAGCCCATTATACTATTACAAATAGGACAGTGAGAGGGAAGTTGAGCCGGGTAATATTTTTCAGTGAACAGGAGGGACATTGGTATTGCAGAGTTGTCATCTCCATTCATAAACAGCTTCCCTTGTTCATGTCAAATTCAATCAAGCCACTGAAACATTCTAACTACAGGCTTTAGCATAGATAATTAAAACAGGATGTTCCGCTCTGAAATAATTATACAACTCTGACCTGAAACAGTTAGTGAGAGCTTTGCCAGCCAACAGTATTTAGTCCTGTTAAAGCTCATTTTTCCAATCACAGTTACAATGACCCTCCACAGAGGTCCAAAAATGTGTACCCTATGTAATTATGCTAGAAAAATACATAACACTGTGTATTATTTCCCTAATTCAGAGTAAGTTCATAGGCAGTTAATTGAACTAGTGTATTTCAACAGCATAGCAGACACAAATACAGATTCCTTACAAGTCGTCTACGTATCACCAGCTCTGGTGGAATCTTTAATGCACCATCTTCATTTTCTTAAAAACAACACAAACTGTAAAAGATAAACAGGCATAATGAATTTGTGCAGCGGGAATTGTCTGCATTATATATTCAAAAGAATTAAACCATTTAATTTGATATCACGTTCAAAATTACTTTGTAATATATTGATCTTTAATGAGTGATACTATTGTGTCTACTCTATATTTAAGCATATTTGTACGGAGAATTTATTCGATCCATCAAAGAATTAAGGAAAAGCAGTAAAAGCCCAATAAATCCATGTTAATCACTGGAGGTTGGCAATTACGGGCCTCATTTATGGTTCTGCTGCCCTGCACGCATTTTCATAGCCATTGTTAATTAAGACCATCCACATTAACAGCCTAATTAACAATTAGCATAAACATAATTAGTGAATGGTGACATTTCACTTGTTACATTGTTGAAATAATTTTTAGAAATTGCCCTTGGAGAAATTGTGTCACACTTGCATAATGGCAGCCGTTTGTCACAGGGAGACGCTGACAGTTGTGTAGTGTTCTCTCAGACACAGTGTTTGCAGTGGGACACAGCCCTTCTTTAAGATGTCTACTTCTGTCACTCTGCCAGAACCTAAAGAACAATATGCACTTGGCTGGCTCATGCAGTTTTGAAACAGCGCAAGCACTCTCACCAGAACAAACGTGTCAGATGCAAATGACAGTAGACTCTGGCAGCTTTCCTTATGTTTTGTTGTTTAGATGTCAAGCAGATGAGAACTCTGCATGTGCTATGTAAGTATATCAAATTGTGACAATGTGCTCTGTCTCTACAAAATGTGAAGTCTTGTGTGAATAGTGAACATTTTTCGAAGCTCCTGAGAATATTAAACACAGTATTTTTATCTGTCATGACCCCACCAACCCCACCGAATAAGCTTCAACTACAAAAAAAAAAACGAAAAACCTTCCCTATGGTTCATCATAGACTTGTCTGAGTCTGTTGGGTTGAATCTGTGCTTTGTTCAGAGAAAGAAGCAATAACCTGACAGTCCAGCACTGACAAAATCTGCATCATGAGGACTAGACTCTTTGTCTTAGGAGTATAAGACAATCGCACAAGACTGATTTGCCTTTAAAAGACAGACAACCCAGTGACAAGACTTTTGTAGCCCAAAGAAGCTTTGTTGTCACACAAGATAAGTAAAGCTTTAAAGGAATACAATCATTCTGAAAGCGCGGTGACAGTCCCAAAAACTGTTACTGTCTTTCTTTCTGTGCTGGAGAAAAGAGCAACTCCATGGTTTCCATCTTGTTTTACAAAGCACGGGCCAAATGTCTTACCAGCTCCGATTTGGTCAGAGGATTTTTAACGTCTTATATTCCCTATTTAACAAGAAATACAATGCTATGAGTGAGGGCATGTCATATAATGCTAAATTCAGTGACGACAAAAGAGATGATGCCTTTTATGTGGATCCCATTGTGATGCAATGAGTATTGCTATAACAATTCCTACAAGGCACATACCATTATCAGGTGTACAATATACTTTGCATATATACACTCACCAATGCAGAAGTTAATACTCCCCCCACAACCATACTTAATATACAATATTAGGGGGAATTAATACTAGTATCTGCAGGCAACATTTTGATGTACAATATTCATACAAAATTAAAATATTATTGTATTAAGTTAAAATAGATGTTTTTAACTAACTCTCATATCAGGGGAAGTCCTTCTTGATTATACCAGCCCCCACACCTGATTACAAACTGTAAATGCTGTTTATAAATGTTTTAACAACAATGAATAGAGCATCCGTGATGTAAATCAGAGTCCAATAACATTCAGAAAATCAAGCAATCACTCCAAGTCGAAGATGTAGGCCATCTCTCAGCTCAGCACAAATGAGATTGAGAGTTCATTGCTTGTGACAGGATGTGACTGTCTCTCGGTCAGTCAAAGCAGTTAAACTGCCCTTTCAGTACCAAAGCTGTTTATCAAATATACCCTTTGCATCTGATGGGAATTTCCAGACGGTCTGAAAGTCATGATTAATGAAATGAAAGCAGATGAAAACCAGTCATGAAACCATCTCTAAAGTGTCAGTATAATACTTGACTGACAAGAACTGATATACAATGTGACAAAAGATTGTTTTCTATTTTTGGCATCTTATTTTTGTCTTTGGCTCCTTTGTTATTTGAGTGAGTGTAAATTATGTGGTTGAACATAATTTCATTTCACTAACAAACAAGTAATAGTATATGGGACATTTCTCCAAGAGGCTTCATTTATTTCTCTGATAACAGACTATAACTGACATCACAACAGCCTACAATCTTATTAGAAAAAGCATCAAGGCTCAAGGTTTATTAAAAACATTTACACATCTTTTCCGACAATATGGACAGAGACATATTCACTGTGAATGATGTATTTGAAAAAGAATGTTGAGGCTATGTAAAACAGTCGGTACTGTATTGAGACATAGAGTACAACGCAGTAATGTGCATGGACGCAGGCTATGGTTACATCAGCTAAAGACCTCAGCCACAGCAAACAAATTAAGATGGCTTTACAAAAGCAAAAAAATAAATCTGTCAGTTACAGGCATCGGACATACATACAGATAATAGATTGTCACTGACTCCCAGGGTATCACCAGTGCTTTAATGACGGATATGGTCGGTCAAAAAGTGGATTTGCAGGGTTTCATTGTGGGAAAAACGCGTTGAGAAATTGCGTTAGCAAGCACCGTGAGCCTCTGGAGCTTGATAGGGGCTGCTGCAGGTGGTCTGAAAGTCTTTGTACTGTGAGGAAGGCTTGGCCACATCTTAAGCCCACCGGCAAATTTCTAATTTCCGTTTGGAGAGCGAGCTGTCTAATTGCTACTTAGTTTCGCCAGTCAAGTAATTCAGGCCAATGTCTTAAAAGCAGCCACTAGTAGTTAAGCCTCCATGCCAAGGGCCCTGCTGAACAATACTGACATCTCATCACAGCCCAGGGCTCCTGGAGAAGAGTGCGAATCAGGTCTCTCTCCTCTTGAATGGGCAAGCAATCTTCAGAAAATTAAGTCTGAAAAGCCGGGGAAGAGCTGTGCGATTCATCACGACAGACTCTGTCAAGCAGAGGGCTATTAGAGGATCTCCCAGTGCATGGGTGCCATGTTGTCATCTGTGCAGTGGCTGCATCGCAAAGTGATGTGCCTGCCAGTGTGGGACAGCTTGTGCTGATGCACAGGTGTGTGCCATCTTAGACCCTATGATACCCCATCTGTCAATCAGGCTGATGAAAGCTAAGATCCATGGGATGAAAAGTGTTACTTTGATGGAGATTGTTGCATTAAGAGATGCTATTAATACTGCAGAAAAAATTATGAAATGCAATGTATTGTAAAAGGTTTATATGCTTCTTAGCTTAAAATAGATTAAACGTTTTTTGATTATTTAGCAGAAAAGTGAAACACAACATCTCTCCATGTGGTCATGGGTAGGCAAACACATTTAGACCATGATGCTACAATATACATAGGCCTTTTTCAAAAACAGGTGAACCTAACAGCCGAATATCTCATGTTAAAAGCCATTCCAGAACTTGATGTTGATTATGTCAGTAACATTGTAAAAATACAGTTTTACCTTTTGGAGAATGATTGAAAAAAACCTCTGTTTGTATGACTTATAAACACCAGTGGAAGACTCAGTCAAGATTATATTCACCATCTGAGGTGATTCACCAGTGAAGAACAGAAAACCTGAAACTGTCTTTAATACCAAGCAGAGGATGCACAAATGGGGAAAAGGCCTCACCACTGGCCTTTTCCTCCATATTAGCTTAAACTTCTTTACCTGCATGAGAATGTAGGTATCAGAGGGCACTGTGGTATGCAGCGAGGGTGGGATAAATGTTTCTTTACAATAGAGGAGCCTTGGCTTAGCTCACTAGGTTAAAGAGGCCCTGGGAGGAGAAACCTATTGATTTTAATTACACCGAACAGCCCTTGGGGACAAAAGGACTTTGGCTGTTTATTTAGCCATTGCCTCTTGCTGTGATTGTACAGGCCATGATAAAATCAGTCTCCTAATTATTACCATAATAAGCTTGAAAAGGGCTGCAGGCCTTGTCTCTTCTATTTTAAGACAAATCTCTGTGAAGGAGAGGGAAACCTGAAACGTCAACATATGCCACAAGAAGCAGAACATAAAAAGATTTTATGTTTTTTTTTTCTAAAGTTTTGTAGTCATGTGGAAATAAAGCACTGCTCATATGTTTCAGCTCTTTCAAAGATTATTTCAGCTATTTTTGCAAGAAAGCATGCAACTCTTTGCTACAAAATGTGGTCACTGTGTTTTCAGCTGTCAAAAGCCTATGAAGCAGTCAACTGTATAAATGAATGCGAGTGGGATGCTGGAGACCCCGTGTCACTGATGCCTCTTGTGGAGTATATCAAGATTTCCATGCCCTATGACTGGACAAGGTTTATTCCATGGAGGTTCAATTAGATCAAGATCTGATAATCGTCTCGACCAAGGTTAGATGGCAGCAGAGATCTCACTTTGGCGAATGCTGTGCACAAGATTAGCTGAATTTGCACCAAGCTAATGCTTGTTCTCCCACAATACCTCTGAAGAGCTACACTGATTTTGAAGAGGCCATCAAAAAAAATATAGTCAAAAATTTTATGGATAACGCTAATAATAGCAAGAAGAAGAAGAAGAAGAAGAAGACAAAGAGGAAGAAGAAGAAGAAGAAGAAGAGTTTTAGGAAAAAGGAAAACATCTCTGGGGATAATAACGATTATGAAGTCGTAAAGCCAAAGATTGCAACCTAAATAAAAAGATTCTGCCCAAAAGCACTCAGAGCGCTGTGCAATGTCTGTGATCTGTACCTTCTCAGCTGAGTGGGAACCCCAGCTCTGCCAGGAACTGAATATTTCTGGATTGTGGCTCCTAACCTTTAAATTCTACAGCAGAAAAAGCAATACCCTGTCAGGCAAAAGCCCTGTCCTTCAGTTTGAGTCAGCCACTATTCCTAACAGAGTGAAATTGACCTGTATTAAGGCCCCCTCACTCCAGGTAAATTATTTGATCATAGCCCCTGACAGTTGTTTGGGTCAGTAATTGCATGTTTATTGGGGGAGAAGGGACCTGGTCAATGGTGAGCAGGGGGCCAGGCACGGAGGGTCTGGAGACAGGTCCCATATGAGTACTGGCCACCAGAGATAAGCCATTCAGATGGGCTACACAGCCTCTATCTCTGTGCAGGGAGGCTGGTAATCTGTCTCTTTTTTGCCATCGGCATCCAAACCCCATGCCACACGCACAACCAAGGAGCAGGCCATTCCAAGCGCATAATGGTGCTTACAGCTAAAATGTGGCTTGTAGAATTTGATAGTTTTCCACTGTACAATTACTCTCAAATGTCAATTTCATGGCAGTCAATTGGAGAGATTACAGCAGAATGGTCAGACAGAATATCATCCGAGTTTTAAGGGACATTGAGCACAATGGCATTGGAGCTGCCTGATACACACACAGCTGCTACATTAACCCTTTGAATGACCAAAGATCATTGGGAGAACAGTATTTATTCAATGGAAAAATTATATTATTTCTTTTTTGCTTAAATCTGCAAGATTTTGTTTTGTTTTGATGGAATTAAAATGGATAATTTTGCATTCCTATCAGTAATGAATAAAAAAATAGAGTTGAAAAAAAGAAGATAAAGAAGCTTGTTGAGAAAGGAAGTAGACAATAGATCTGATTAATTTGCTTATTATATGCTGTCGGCTTAGCTCATTAGTGCTACGTATGAGAGCAAAAGATCAGCACACCAGTAGGCCAGTCAGGCAGTTGGAGTGACATACACACTCTTCATGTGTTTCAGAGCGTGAAATACCTACAATGCTTTGTTCTTGCTGACTGAGTACAGTGGTCTTAGGGCACACAGACCACAAGGAATAAGTCCAGTGCTTCAGTCCCAGCATCTGTCCTCTGGACCTCACAGGAATTGAAATGATACACAGCCTAGCCATGCAGTGTACCACAACATCCACAATAGTGTCAACCCCCAACAAGAAACACAGGAGTCCCTCTTGAACCTCTCAACCCCTTGCTCACACCAGCATCATCATTCACAAACAATGCCGTTTA
Organism: Chanos chanos; assembly: GCF_902362185.1. Taxonomy (NCBI): domain Eukaryota; kingdom Metazoa; phylum Chordata; class Actinopteri; order Gonorynchiformes; family Chanidae; genus Chanos; species Chanos chanos. The sequence continues at coordinate 42,614,129 of NC_044496.1, forward strand.
TGCAACGCATGCAGATAGTGCTGGCTTTCTGGTCCCTGACATCAATAACTGTGGGTTATCAGTTTGGTGGTCTTGACGCCCTCACTGGGGTCCCTGTAAACAGCCTGCTTGTGTCCATGTGTTCCTGGTTAACAGGGACCCTTCGCTACCCCCCTCTGTTTCACTGCACTTATAGTACCACCATGGGCAATTTATCTAAATCTCCCCTCTCCTTAAACAGTTTTATCAAAACTGGCGGTCAGGCTGCTGGCGCATGGCAGTGGCCTCAATCCTAAATGTGTTGCACAGATTTTAATTTTGGAAAGATTAATGTGCTTCCCTGTCCTAATGCTGCAGCTCTCAGTTATCTCCTTCGATGTCTATCTGCTAATTCCTACAGTTGGGTTGTAAACGACCCACATTTGTCTGCACTCGAGGGCTGAAAACACAAACCGAAACAAGATGCGTCAAAGCAGCCAGAGGAAAAAGGAATTGAGCCATTTTCACAAATTTTCTTTAAATTAGAAAGTGTCTGTCCCACTTGCACCATGCGCTTAAAAATTTGAGAAGGAACCTTTTTCATTACGTAGGAACACATCCCATGGGGACTTGAGAAAGAGACCTTAATACCACTGCAGAAAAATACAACTAACAGGAAAGACTGGTTGTAAGAAACAACAGAATTAGAGGCTTGAGAGTTTTGCTTGCAAAAACAGACGATCTAAATAATATAAAACATTTTTTGTGCACGGAATCAATTACAGACCCGAAACTAAAAGGCAACAAAATATCTGTCATTATTTTTCAAATCATTACATTAAGCTTCTATTGCCAGTTTTGCATATGTACATATGTTTTTTGCCTTTAATGTTCAATGAAATAAATAAATTAACATAATTAAATGAGTTTTCTAGTCATCAGAAGAATACCAGGATTGTGGTATTTGATTTTGACACGGTCCTCAGGATGTGGTCTCAATCAACGCCTGGCTTAGTGCTGCAGTGGGGTTCACCAGGAACAGGAAGACATGAAAATGGGTTTTTTTTTCCCTAGCAATGCAAGGTTAAATGTATGACAGTCCTATCTGTCCACCCAATACTATGATTTATCTTCAGAACTTGAGCTCTTCGTTAACACTTGACCCTAGCACTGTAGTAAAGTAGGGCTTACTGATCGTTAACTTATGGCTCAACTACAAGGTTGGTTGAATCATACAGGTGCACCATATGCAATCCATTTTAATTACTATACACTGTTAGTTGCACAGTCAAGAGTAAAATTAAAATGGCAATCACAATTAGAAAATTGCAGAGTCAATTACAACACATTAGTCAGAGGCCGGAGGAGGGAGAAAATGTTCATGGTTTCATTTGCTCTTTATTAATTTACAAAGGACACAGAACAATGCGCATGCTACACCTTCATAAGATATGCTGCAATAATTATAGTAATGGGATTCTTCATTCAATTTCCTTGGGTTCATCTAATAACATGATTCCAACTTGAACATAACGTGAATAAATGATGCACCGGGCGTGTAGACGATCAAACTGTTTTCTCCACAGCATGTGTTTCTCTTTGTAGAGAATTGGAGTATCTCACTATGTGGACGAGAGGTTAATAATATGCTCTTTGAAATATAAGTACTGCCGTGCACCCGTGCTCCCTCTCTTTGTTTCTGTAAACTGCTTTGTATTAACTTCTCCCGGGCAGGCGCATAATGCTGACTGCAGAATGTACCCCGGAGAATAAATAAGTAGTCCTGATTGTTCTCTATTATCATAGGGACTTTGCATTTTCTCACTCTGAAATGAATTTGTAGTGGTGTAGAGGGAGTGTTTTGTGGTGGTGCTAGACTACGGGGTTCGGGAGTGGGGGTCACATGCATCCTTTTATCTGCTACATAATAAAATTACAACCTTCACCTACTGGTCTCTGCATTCTAAGATATGTTTAATCCACAGAACATGAAGAATTAATTACATATCTGCATTTAAAAGGGTTTCTCTGCTATATTGCCACATAGTGAATTTAAAGCCCTACACAAACCATGTCGCATTGAAATTACCAACAAAAGGAGTGCAATGTAATAGCCTTTCTTTTTTTTTTTTCAGGAGGGAAACTTTAATCTTGCATCAGTTTTATTCCAATATGGCTATAAAAGAGCATGCTTGGCTGACTTCTTTTAGCTGAACAACTGAACTGTAAAGGGCGACGTAGAGAAATCCTATACTTCCATAGCACTGATATGCTTATTGGTCACTGTGGAAACCCCCTACCTGGCTTTTGCCCTGCAGTGACCCCTCCCATCACGGTGCACTGACCTGCCATAGCTGCTTCCAGAGGACCTCCCAGACTCAGACTTCAGTAAAAATACAGGTACATTCAATACAGACAGTTTCTGCTGTATGCTGTGAAAACTGAACAAACAACTTACACTGGCAAAACTTCATACAAAGGCATTTGTATTCTAATGTGTATGCATATAATAATCATTTCTGAGCACAATCTGAGCACTAGAAATCAAGCAAGGTAGCTGTCATTGGCCAAGTTTGTTTGAATGTGTAATGTCACAATCAGTTGGATATGTTATTACAGTAAATTTCAGTATAAAATAACTCAGAAGAAAACAGGCTTCATTCATAAGCATGCTGTCAGTTTCAAGGTCTCTGAGAATCCTTCATTTATGGACATCCATAATATGCACATTTTGATTGTCCTAAATTCACTATGACACACAGGTTGTTCCTGAGCGTGAAACAAAGCAATCTCAGTACTAATTCATCCATTCACTTATTCATTCATTACAACATAGCTGAGCAAATACTAGATAATGTGTTTGCTTTTACTCAATAGTCTGTATTAGTTTCATTTTAACAATAACTTCAAGTTAAGATAAAATAAAACTGTGGTTTTTACTCTTTAATGTTGTGTATTTTTTATGTTTGTGGACTAAAATAAAATCCTGTTATTTTAGTGTTACAGATAGTGTGAGATTTGACCAAGTGCAGGTTTCATCACGCTTTCAGGGCTCTAACAAAGCTTGGGGTAATAGACTGGCCGTGCCATTATCCATTCACAGTGAGTAATAAATTACTCCGCCAAAGCACGCTATATACCACCAAACCTAGATAACAGCAGAGAGGGAAATGAAATCCTGCTTTTGTTGAAACATTATGATTTATGTATTTGTAATATAGCTATATGTTGTTTTTGTGTGTGTGTGTGTGTGTGTGTGTGTGTGTGTGTGTGTGTGAGTGTGCGTGTTTGCCTGTATGTGTGTATGTGTGAGTATATGTGTGTGTGTGTGTGTGTGTGTTTTGAATGGACCATGTGGGAACTCTCTGATACACTAGTGTGTTATCCTACCCATGATGAGTAATATGCATTCAGAAAACGTGTGTTTAACATGAACACAGCAGACATTCACATTAATTATTAGATATTTTACGTTTGTTGTCATTATCCCACTGAGCTGTGAAAATTAATTTTAATTTCATAAATTTGTAATAAATTATAGTTCCAAGGAATGCTTTTCCAAAATTAAACATTAAAGTATTTCTATTCTCAAGCACCAAAACCAGTGTTGATACAAATTAATGAAAAATAAAATGAAGAGTAAAAGAAAGAGCATTCAGCTGTAACTGGTCATTTTCACAAAAAGGCAAAAATCTCAGGTAAGAGAAGAGAAGAAAAAAAATCTAGATTAAAAAATAATATGTCTATTAACTGAATCATGACAGAAAATGGCTTTTCAAACAAAAACATAACATAATTGGAAATTCATACCAGAGAAAGAATGGAGGAGTCAATATATCCGCGCTATAGAGACACAAAGGTTCACTACTTAGCCAGATAATAAATTGCCATTAAATGGTGAGAGTCCACAACAAACAAATTTTAGGGTCTTCATATCACATTAAGATTGAGTCCTGCTTAATCTGGCACAAGCTGCACACACATGCTGCCATGGGACAGAAAGCTAATGGCTGGAAGTTAGAGTAGCCGCAGTCAATTGACCTGGGGGCAAATCACTTGACCCCTGGCTCTCTCAAGCTTGCTCTCATATGAGCCCTCTGAAATGGGAACATGCACATGCAAAGACACTGTCTCACACACACCCATACACACGCACACGCTTGCACAAAACCTTTAATAAAAAAAAAGATATCTTTCTAATACCCTTCTAAAACCAGTTTTATGGCTTCAAACAGTTATATGTTAAAGAAAAAAACCCATAAAACCAAACGATCAAAAAGCAGTGCCTAACCATTGCCCTCTTGTTTAGACTGCTTACTAAGGGGACTGTGCTGACAACACTGTCCTCCTCTGATGTAACTGCTCTCCAGGTCATAGGAGTGCCACTGCTGTTGAAATTAATATCATGTACCATGTTTCATACTGAGGCGATCAAAGGTGATACCAGAATGTATTACACAGTGTTTTTAATATATGGTTTAGACATCACGGAGAGATTAATGTGGCCCTGTGTGTCATCTCAGGGCCCCAGAAGGGTCAGGCACAGCAGGTCAGTTCTGAAATGTGTTTGCTGATCCCGGCAGCGCTTCTCTGCCTTTGGCACCACTGAGTGAATACAGTGGAAAGTGGGAATGCCCTGTACGTGACTATGGGAGAGAGAGAGAGGACAGTACGTTTGTCTAGAGAAAGTCTACAGAACGGAACACTGTCATTGAAGACTCTCTTTCAAAGATAAACGATTCTATTTCAGATGATGCTGCAAAGGTGTGAGAAATGCCTTTAAAACAACACTAGTTTTTTTAAATAAAATAAGAGAAACAAACAAACAAACAAACAAACAAACAAACAAGCCAAAACACTGCACACATTTTCTGACAGTCTTCTGAATGATAACTGGTAATTCACTTTAACTTATTGTAGACTGTGGAACCTGAAATTAACACCAGGATATAATCAGTGTCAGGAAGTCAAGAGTTTCATCTGTGATACTGGCTTGTGCTGAAATTTATTCAGTTTGAAAATATCTCATTGTGTGACAGTCTCAGTAATCAGTGCACTGTTAATACTTCTTGCACAGTCCTTCTTTGCTGCCCTCTAGTGGGGGACTACATATCAAGTTTCCACTCTGCCACCCTTTCATATCACAGAAGTATGCAAGCTCACTGACAATAAAGTACAACTATTGTAATCCATCGTTGTGAATACACACAGTAAGAATAAAAACTTTCTATAAAAATAAACAATCATTTTTTGTAGCCAAGAGTTCACGTTCTGAAGTCCATCAGAACCAGGACATTGCTCTATTCCTACATGAAACATAAAAGAGGAAGGCAATCCAAGCAGTCAGGAAACAGCAGCACAAACCTTTAAGTTTCAGTTTCCACCTAACTGTAAAAACTGACAGCGGTCCAACAAATTGCTTTGTCAAACTGCATCTGTCCAGAAATTATTCTGTACTCTCTGGCTTTACTTGTTCATGGCCAGTTCCTGACACCTTTTCCGAGCACAAATGTTCTGATAATACATTTATATTAGCACACTTGAGTCCAGACATTTCAAGCTGCTTCATTATCAGTGCGCTGGCACTGTTTGTCAGAATATGGCAAAGCCTGCTAATAAAAGCCCAGGTCATAATTGGTCATAATTGATAATAAAATCTTGTTACAGATAATAGGCTCTGTGCCAGTCCTCTTCATGCCTGGGAAGCATTTGAGTCACTTGTGTGGCATAGCTGCTACAATGCTAATCAGAGCTAATCATGCAATAATTATGACTGCAGGGAACAGAGGGAATTCCCTCCAATTAGCCCAGCCAGATTGGGAAGCCGTGGTGAGACAAGAGGAGCCCCACGGAACGGAGGGAAAGTCATTAGCTCACTGTCACATCATCTGCATGCCACCAGTGCTCAGCGGCATGGGCATGATTTTACCATAGTAGATGATTTGCTCTGACAAAAAGCTCAACGTTGGGTTTTGTTTCACTGAGTTTCACTGACGGTTACATGGAAATTTGATGCGTATTGAATTTAAACTGTCGTTTAAATCTGTGTACCTTATTAGATGCTACAGTTTTTTTTTTCTTTAGTGTTGTAGCTTTAAGAATTGAAAACGTGTAGTCTAACAACAAGCTCTATAACAATAAGCTTGCAGACAAATAGTTTGTTTTGAATACACAATTCTAATTATACTAGGATGGTCGAAGCTGAACTGTGGTTATCTGTGTGAACTTTGTAGGCCCTCAATTTGCCCAGCAAAACAGATCATATCTTAGGATTCTGACAATAACGCAATGGCACTGAACAAATATTTGTACTGAATTAAATATACAGAAAACTTTTATTATGAAGACAAATGTATATGACCAATCCATAATATTTAAAGTGCAAATCACTTTATTAGGGCAGCCATAACCTAAATGTTTATGTTTTTAGTTCAGACCAGTACAACTGGACATAGCTTATAGTAAGGGGTCTTAAGCTATTTAAAGTGTTCAGTTGTTCTGTAAATTGCCAATTAACACTCCTCCTCTGTTTGGATGCAGCATAACACACACACACACACACACACACACACACACACACACATGCGAGTGCCCGTTTTCTGCCCGTCACACACACACACACAGGAGGCCTTAGCAATAGCTCTTTCGTGAATCAGTGATCCTCTGTGTTCCAGTGGCCCAGGACTGCCGCTCTCTCTGCCAGTAGATACAGCCTATTTAAATGCTCCATTGGAGAGAGATTAAAGTTTATGCAAGGTCACTGGGGATGTGATAATTATAATCACAGGTTTTTGGCTCAGCAATGACAGCCATTTGTTATTTTCACTTGAGTAATTCCCACTGCCCGAGGATGTTGACAAGCGTGCACTGATTTAGTGGCCCTGCAGACCCCCTCCTCCACCAACACCCCTCCTCTCCCCAAGCCAGTCAGCCGCTGCTCAGCCAGCCCCATGTCAAAGACAGACAATCCCTGTGGGACCACCGCCGTGTTCAGTGCTAGAAGAGTCCTGCTCAAGGGATACTCAGGGTGGACCCTCTCCGCTTGTCTACGGAAAATGATTTCATCTCTGTTGGAGAACTGGAGAGATTTGGTAAAGGTTCTTTGGCATGGACCCTACCAAATCATCTGACCACATGTTTCTGATCAGTTGAAGTGCTGATAAAAACCAAATGTGACGAAAACTGAAAGACCTGAGACATAACTGAATCATGATAAAACAACAAAAACAATTATGAGAATCGTAATAATGACAGAAAAAAATGCCAGCATTATCCTCATCATGGATCTTTAAGGTCTTAAAGTATAGGGCTGAGTCTGGAAAGCTGGCAAAAAGAGAACTGTGTTTTCTGTGACATCCCTCAATCAACTAATTGCTATCATCGAGAGGTGCTTTAGCCAATATCTGACCCCTGGCATTTAGACACCTTGTCTCCAAGGTTGTGATATGAGACTTATTCTCCCCCTAATTGCACAGCAACTGTAACATATTTCCCAGTCAACTCATGAAGGACAACCAATTCGCCATCACAGAGCAGAGGGAAAGAAAGAAAGAAAAAAAAACATTCATTAGGCATTCCACTCCAAAGGCCTTAATCCCAATTGGATTTGTGAGAAATCTGAAGGCAATGCAATTGTGCAATTTGCACACAAAGTGGTCTGAATTGATCTAAAATAAACCCTCAACTTTAAATGTGCAAAAAAGACTAGGAGATAATTACATCATTTAGGAAATTGATTGCTGTGGAGTCAATGCAAGAGCTTTCGGAAACTGAAGATAAATGGCAACAGTGCCCGTTTTAGGAGAGCCATTGACGTTGACGATGACCAAAGAGAGATTAAATATTTCAAACAGCAAAGAAAAGGTGCGGACAAAAATCAAAGCGCTTCAGGGGGACAATGGAAGACAGAATTAGGGCCAACAAAAGATTTCATTAAGCCAAACAAGGCTTAACTACAAAATCAATATGTCATAATTAAAGCTAGAGCAATGCCTTTAGAGCAAAGAAAGAGATGAGGTAAAAGGGACTTATTTGGACTAAATGATGGCCAGGGTTATTAAGATTAGACGATAAATGTATTTCCACACAAAAGACACTACTCGATACATATATTTTTTTTCTCCTTTGAGGCTGAACCTTTCTTTCAGGTTGGGTATCTGAAATTAATAGGTGGGGCTGTATGAGAGAGACTAGACCAAGCGAACACTGGGCAAAAACAAAAAGCTCCTGCTTTTGGTCAATCTGGCAGACAGCGCACTGCTGGGCACATGAAGTTGTATTTCCTTTCTGTGGATGACTACTTATCGAATCGAAGTGTTTGGAACCATCTATTTTTTATAACTGCCAGAATGCAACATTAAACTAATTACAGTTTAGTAATAATTGTTTGGTAATCCTTTAATAAGATAAAAACACTGAATTCTCAAATGATCATGGCAGCTGGTTTTAACAATGAGCATTTGGGGCATTGCACTTGAACTGGTGTCCACGCTGCTGTGGTGAGTCAATATTGTTCACTTTGGAATCACTTTTTGCCTTTCTAAAGAGCTGTCTCGTTCTGTTACTTCAAAGTTATTAACTCGACTCATGGAAGAACGGAATGGTATTTCACCGTCTAAAAACTGATCAGTCTCTGTGATGGCCCTATTTTAGAGCTCGTCTGTGTGGAAAAGGTCATAATTTGAGAGAATTCATTTAAGCATAGTTCCAGTCGGGGCGAGGAAAGAGGGGGTTTAATGCATTACACATGGATGGGAGTAGTGAATACCTGTACGCTGAGCTGACAAATGAACATTTGTTCTGCCTCATCTGAATTTTATGAATACAGTGATACAATCAATCTGACAGCAATTGTTAGCCTCTCCCATGCACTCAACTCTTGAACCATTCATTAATTTATATTTGAAGGACTGCTGAAGGCCTTTTCTCCTCAAATAACCCTTTTTATCCTTTTTGGAAGTATATTGTTGGCAAAGAGATGTTAAATGGTAAAGACACGCACCCTTTAAGAAAAGGTACATGAGATGCATTTGGAAATGACAAGGTTGTCGTCTGGGTCACACTGAGGTCACACAAAGGACCCCCAGGGCATGAGAACGGTCAATACACACGCTGTCTCTGCCATACAATCAGTGTTTTATCGGTCACTCTTCCCATTAATTAACTGTTATCAATTAATAGACTCAAATTGTAAAAACATTTTATAAATCAATTTTGAGAAGACCTAGACCCAGAGATACAGACAAATTTGTTTCTTAAGAGGGAAAAAAAAAATTCAATTTCTAATTCTAATTGCTTATAATTTAATTTGCGATATGGCATGTTAATAACTTAAATGATGGAATAATATGATTTCTGGTTAAACAGCAAAAGAGCTGACACAAACAATAAATTGTGAATGAGTGAATGTCTTTAGCAGCTCCCTGGTCTATTATCTCGTGTGTTTATTTTACAGGGAAAAAAAAGCCTGCCTATTATTTCGTTACTGCTTTTTGAACACAAATGATTTTAAGGACGCTTAAGATATTTTTTCTCTACTGAAGACTTTGTCATTGACTTGCAAAACTGCATTTGAATGATGCTACTGAAATCATTTTGAGTATTTAAACACCAATTCAGAACCAATCTTATCCTTACAGTGGTATGATTTGTAACCGCCCTTTTTTTGGTCCCAATTATTTGACACATTTATCTTATAATGAACATAACCTGCCGTAGCACCAGAATCAATTATGAAATTACATATGCGGTCAACATAAAGCCCAGTCTTAATCTGGAGTGGGCTGCGACATTCCCCTCACTGCAGAGCTGAGCTGGTGGCTGCAGGCGAGGCAATGGGGAGGATGAGGTGTGGGGTATATCTCTACCAGAAATAACAAACGAGCCCACTCTACTGATAAGAGGAGCTGGTCGCCGGCTGCTTGATGATAGCAGGCCCCCACTGCATCTATCTAATTTTCAAGGGTCAGCTTTCCCCTACTGCCCACGCTCAGCTGAAATGCAGAAATTAATACCACCCCCCATCCCCTAGTCATTATGGGAATTTAGCTCCCCTTCTGAATCAAGGTTTTTTTTTTTTTTAATCAATCTATTATCTTTGGTTCATTGTGGCATTGCAAGTGTTAAAATGAAGACCATATTTTATTTCAGTCAGAATTTATGACATTTATATTAACATATACTCTAAGTAATACTTCCTATCATGATTATGTGCTGCTTATAACGGAATTTGAACAAAACAAATGTTCACATTTATTCCAAACATACATACAGGTTTAACGGTAATTGAGCATCTAAAGATTACTAATTAATAGAATGATCTGAATTTACCTGTTATTTAATTTACCTCGCAAAAAATCTTGTACATTTCACACAGTGTTTGAATTCTATTTTTCTGTAGATGTGCAGGCAGACAAAATTTAAAATGGTCTTGTAATATGTTTATTCACGCTAAAAAAGTGTCATTTTTCATTTAACAGTGTAGTATAAGGTGCTACTGCGCATCTTTGCACATCCTTCTTTGTTCCTCTATGCCAGTCAGCTGATGGGTCTGGTTTTTTTTTTTTTAACCAGGAAACCAGCAGGCTCCAATGAGTTAGGTTAACCCCTGTCTCTAAAAGGCAACACATTTTCTGAGGCATTAATCTATGAAATTAATCTGAGATTGTACTTGACTCCAAACACTTTTTTACAAGTAACCTCTCTATCTGCTGTCAAAATGTAATTTTAACGATCAGCGATGTTCTTCATTTGCACGATGAAGCTCAGATGACAAACAGTAGATCAGTAAAAAGTGTTTCTCCCTCTTTCTCTTTCTCTATCTCTCACTCTCCCTCTCTCTGACATGCACACACACACACACACACACACACAAAACCCTGTTCAGTACATGTATTTAAAATCCATTTACAGTGAGTAAACTCATGGCCCAGGCGATTTGCCATAACCACGGGAATAAAAACAGGCTTGGCTAACATTGTAAACAGCAACAGAACTTTACAAAAAATACCAAACACACAATTAGATATATTTGGCCCGTATATTATCTTATTGCTTTTCATTACTGAGTCTATACTGCAGATATGAGAAGCTGTATGCTAAACCAGTGGAAGAGGGGGATTGAAACTACTGTCATTATCTGAATACTAAGATGAAGCTAAGATACGGACCCAATGTAAATGAGATATGAGAGGACCCTGCATTAGCAGCAGCCTTTTTCCCACAGAATGGCCACAGCAAATAGAGAGAGATAAGGAAATCCTTGTAATTACATGGAGACACATTGGTCAATTCAGTGTTATAAGTACCTGAGATGTTCTGCGTCTGAGAGGGAGGGGGATAGGCCAGGAAGTGTTATCCTAGGCAATATTAAGTGATTCAGAGCGATCAATAGAAGTACATCGGGCCAAATGTAAAGACGGCGCCTGACGCCTGGTCCTTTTGTGCCCTGCTATCGCTCAATCATTTTTTGGTAATATCATTTCTGAATTAAATTTTATGGCTCATTACTTTCCAGTGCAGCCTGTCTGTAATGGAATCTAAAGTAGGCAAGAGGAACCTTTGTCCCTAGACCAGGGATCAGTTAAGATGTTATTTATTTCTAATTGTCTAATAATAAAAACCCTGGGTTATCATCTCTGATATTTACATACAAAAAGTCAATCACCATTTGGTCAAAAGGGTTGTTGGCAAATGGTTAAGCTCTAATAGGACACTTGTTATGGTCAATCCAATGTGGACAATGTAATTAAACTGGTTTCAGTAATCAGCACCAAAGGACTAGGGTTTGGCAGAGGATCTCACTACAAAATGAATAACTGTCATGGCAGCACAACATGGTTCCAAACAGCTCTTTCTGAGGAAGGGCTGATCCTAAATCAGTTGTTCAGGTATAATCTGGCCTTTAGCTTTATACTCTTCCATTGCAGTGTGTGTGGCCATAGACGGCTTAGTCCATTGCCGCATCACTAACTAGATCATGATAGTCAGTCAACCACAGCGCAAATCGAGTTCTGAAGTCGTTTTCTCTCTTCAGAGATGACTTTGCGAACAAGCTGAGCTGAGTGAATCCCTTAAGATTAATTTTCTCTCAGGTCCTTCGCATGGAGTCAAAATCGAACCCATTCCAGGAATAAGGCAACTCTCCCCAGAATCAGTGTCTCAAAAAAAGTTAAGTGGGTTATTGTAAAGGGAGTCCATTAGGAAGGCAATTCATGTTTTAGTTTTGCAGCATTGAGTCTCAAATTCAAGTTGAACAAGCAGTCTTCTCTAAAGCAGTTCTTACAAGAACAGATACACCCGATGATGAAAGGCTACTGGATTAGGCTCATGGCAGTATCTACTGTATCTTTTTCAGTGCACCCCTTTTCTTGACCCCCCACACAGCAACATAAAGTATACAGAAAAGAAAAAGATTTTTGTGTGTAGATATTTTCTTGGCTCTGCATGTTACACCGCCCCTTCCTTTGAAGAAGTAGCATAAATTCTTTGTTTTATGAAAGTGGCAGGCAAACGTGACTCAAAACACAACACATTTATGCTTGTATTCCTTCACAAAATACTACATTCACTCGTTATAAGATGCACATGCTCAGATGTAAAATATTAATGGCACTGGTAACTTCACAATTTCAGTGTTTTTTATCTTCTAAGCATGACACTCATTGTTCTACTGAATGAATACAGGCTAGTCTAAAGTAAAAAATACTTCGAGAAAAAAATAATGTGAAGTTTCAAGAATAAAAAAAAAACGTGACATCCCCCTTTCCAAAAGTGCAAAAACCTCATTTGAAGTTTTAAATTCACCATGAGAATAACGTAACACTCTATAACATTTTATTTCAAAAGATGATACTTCCATTTAAATTTTACAGCATATTCCAAATGTGAACACACTGGATAACAGACACTGTTCCCAAGCCCACCATGCAGGAAAACTGCTTCCCATTTTCCTGTGGGCTCCCAGGTCCTCAGTTGTCACAAGGTCATAGGGAAGGTTTTAATTGCTATGGGCTGTTATGTGCTTTCATGGGCTTCACCATGATAAATTACTCATTGGTTGAAAAGCTAGTCTATATAAACAAGCTTATCTCTTCTCCTCTATAATGAAAAATGAGTTGTGAGTATCATTGTTAATCACAGTAATTGTTAATGTTAAGAGGGCTGGTTTTCCAAGTCTCCCCATTATTGATTTAATTTTTTTCTACATTAAAAGTCTGCTGCCTCTTCCATGCATCGTACTTGCTTATAATCCTCCTAATTAGTTATTTTTAGCCTCCTGCACCTCTCATAGCAGATAAAGAGAATTACTTGTCCGGCTGCTTGCACATTATACTACCGATTTGCTTTGGTGTCTTTGGAACACATGGACTTACCATTGCTGTAGGATAAATATACATTTTCACCTTTCCTTCATCCTAAGATTAGTGGCTACCAGGGCAATTATCTGTAAGTATAATATAAGAATGGGAAAGGCTAATTAACTTTACCCCTTTAATATCTGAAGATCACTTAATTGAGCTTTTGAAAAGACAGTACTGGGAGTTTAGAGGACCTGGTGTATTCCTACCATATTCTAGAGACATCACAAAGAGATGGCTCTGCTGAGCTAGTTTCAGCGTAAACAAAAATTGAGCCTAGCAGTGCATAATGATTCAAAATCAAGGACTGCCCTGTCAGTCCTTCAACATTCAGATAAGAGGGCACCGACAACAGATATTTTGGAATTTTCTCAAACACGGATGTCTTTCAAGACATAGAGAGACAGCAGATTTTTTTTTTTTTAATATTTTGATCTAATGTCTCTCCCAATTGCAAGCCGGCAACAGAAATATATATATATATATATATATATATATATATATATATATATATATATATATATATATATATATGTAAAACAGAGATAATGTGTTATTAGCAAGAAATATACCTAGAACAACCATAATATGAAAAATTTCCTTTAGCTGACTGGAGGACCGCGAGTCAGCTGTAGATATCCACAATATGGATCATCCCAACAACACTGCTTTGTGTCATGCATCTTTATTATGCATCTTTATTATGCATTGTGCTACTTCTACCTTTCGGTCCACACTTTAGGGAAAAATGTCAGTTGTGTTGTATTGGACAGGCTGAGTATGTCACATTAACTTTCTTGGGATTTACAGTTCCGAGTGCAGACACTTAATACCTGACCAGTCCTACATGACAAACACACAAGTTTGAACTGTAATATTTCAGAATTTTATGCCACCAATATAACAATTACATGTTAATTAATTAGTTCACGAATGGTTAAAACAAGCTTTGGGCTCAAGCACAGCTGCTGCTTCTGATGTTGCACACTGGCAAGTAATTAACCTTTCCTGAGCAAAGGGATTCACTACAAGATTATCGCCATGTTGATGAAATAATTATTATAAATTTCATCTCACTGTTCCGTTGACATTGTTAATTACTTGTCAGTAATCAGCTTCTCCTGATTACTCACCCTTGTATCCCTCTGGGCAGACAGGATGAAATGGCTCCCCAGTGCTGCTCCAGCCAACCCATACCAATCTCTTCTCTGGGTGAACTCCATGTGACAGTGGCACCAGAACTCATAATTAATTATCTCTTCACCAAGATTTGCTCCAGAACACAGACTTTCCCCATCTAATGAGATGGCTTCTCCAATTATCTCGAGCAGAGGCAATACCCGTTTGTCAATAAATCAAGGAAAGTGATGGAGGCTCATTGGAAGTAAATTTCAGAAATTATCCTATTTGCAGACATGTCAATAAGGCACATTACCGAGCTGAATACTCTTAAACACTTTTTGCCATGTTTCTCTTTAGTGGTAATTGCTTTAAAGAGTTTAAGAGCAATTTCTGCGGACGGGGAGGGAAACGGGGATGGAGATATGGGGAGAACTTTTATGATGAAGAAATGATTGTGAGCTGATATTCTTGATTTTTCTTTCTACATGTGAGATGGCACATAAGCCAAACTGACGAAGTGGTGTGTTTCATTATGAGGATGTTACAATGACTAGAGTGTGATCATGAATGATCATGGATCAAGATTATGAATCAGATGTTGCATCAAAATGTTTATAAAAAAGTAAGTTATTTCCTCTGAAGATAACTTGCAAATATCTCAAACGTTTGGTTTCCTTTGGTTTCTTATTTTCTTGGTGTTATCAACTGTCTGTTTCTATAGTTTCTGTAGTACTTGTTAGTTTATTTAGAAATCTGCAGATCAGTGTAAATAAAAAAAATCTGCGCTGCAGTTATCATGCATTTAAGTCCAGAAGAGTTTTGATTCTGTACTATAGTTTTTACATTGAATTCAGCATTTCGTCTCATGCCACGCAGTGAGCGGCACCATAAATGCTGAAGGATCTATAATATTTGATAGCGGTGAATTTCTGGCTTCTCAAGTAACACTGGTAAATGATGTGACGTGATGCAGAGGAACATCCCTCCAAATGACAGCAAACAGTGTTTGTAAAATGTCCTGATCAAGGCTGTCTCAGCCAGTGTATGCTACATTTGCGCTCCTCTCCACTCATCTCTTTCAACCCAAAAGACATTTCTCAACTCAGTGATTCCTGACTCAATGAGACAGTGTGTGTGTGTGTGTGTGTGTGTGTGTGTGTGTGTGTGTGTGTGTGTGTGTGTGTGTGTGTATGTGTGTGTGTGTGTGTGTGTGTGTGTGTGTGCAAATGCTCCCACACACAAGTGAATGCACGTGTGCTTACATTCTCAACTCTTAACTCTTAACTCCTTTCAGTCATGTGAATATTGGGAAGACACAGAGAAACCAGCTCTCCCTTAGCCCTGTAATTATTCTAAATGCAACAACCTCTTCAGAATAGGACTTAAGGTCCTATTGCATGATTTTAATTAAAGATAAGTTCCTCTTTGTCTGAGTCCATGCTTAGGTTACTAATCTGAATTCAATACATCCATATGTTGCAGGTAGGAGGCTAATGTGTGAACAGGGAAAATATTGAAACCCATTGCATTTAATTTGGCTCTGATCAATCCAGATTGACTGCACTTAACATGCAAATGCTGCTTGGGTCAAATTTGCCTTCCTCTTAGTTTGGCGGTGGTCCCAGAACTAGCACAATCTATTCCCGCACTAAGCAGACTATGGCAAATGCAAACTTGAATGGTTACAATATGCAATATGCAATATATATACAACATGCAATGTTTATTTGGCCCGTTTATTGGTAATATGTTGGTATTCAATTAAAAAAAAAAATCAACTGCCTGCGATAAGCAAGCGAGTAAGAGTAGTAAAAACCAGCATTTAAGAACTGTGTACTGGAATCAGAACACACCAAAAGCAGCATAAAAATGGACAGATGAGGTGGTGCAAATCCTTCCTCCTGTAGTATCTATTTGAGGGAAGACAGCCAAGGACAGTTCAGTCACCAAAACAAAATGAAAATGAACATCACAACTGTGTTGCCTTTAGCTGAACTGGACAAACAACGTGCTGCAAAGCAGTGCTAGCAGAAAATAGAAAACATAATTACACAGGATTCCAATAAATTAAAGAACAATTGCTTAATTACTCACTAATTTACGTCACTTACTCTTAATTTACACAGTCTTCACGGTTCGTGAGGTGCAGTGGGAAAGCAACACATGACCGTGCCCAGGAAGTGTATAGTTCCCGTTTTGGTTAGTTCCGGAACTCCTCAGTTCATGAAAAAGTTCCTGAACCACAGTGGAACAGGGGCTAAGGACTGAACTGAACATATGGGTATATATAATGTTCCACCAAATACACACAGTACATAGAGTATATAATGAATGGTCCACAGACATACTTCTGGTTAAACTTGTTTTCTTTTGAGAAGTTACCCATGCACTGAAAGGAAGCATTCTAAAGTATGAATCAAGAAAACAGTACAGCAGCTTCAGTGAAGTTTCATTGCTCTGGGCAACTCTGGGCAATTCTGATCTAAGAAATTATGGAATTTCGTATGACATGACAAAACGACAATATACCTTTTAGAGTGGTTTCCACATATATAAAAATCCAAAATTTTCTTGCAAAGATATCACAAAACTGATCAATGATACAAGGGAGAGAACACAGCATTAGGGGGTGCTGCTACTAAAATTCAATTTGTTGTTCATTTATTTAAGCGTATTTGCTGGTCTGGAGCTTGTTCACACATGAATTTAAAAATGTGTTTGTAATAGCATATTCATAATAAACAAAAGGATTATTAATGATAGACAACAGAGAGGGCTTGCCAGAAGGCAAGGAGAAAGCGCCTAAATCAATAAAAATGCTACATCCATGTCGTCTCTTTGATATTTTTCCAATTACGCATTTCCACACTGCTGCTCTGTAAAGCTGTTTGTTAAAGCTCTAATAGATGAACACTCAGCAGCGTCTGATCAGGAGTGACTGGAACAATCGCAGTGTTCTACAAGGTAAGCATTTTCAAATTGATTTGTTAAACACCATTTTTAAAGACATTTTGCACAGATGTTTTTCTTTCTGGCAGAGCACAAGGCCGAGACGACAGCAATTACAGCCTGTATCTGTGAATAATTTCATAACGTGCCGAGCCATTTTGACATCGGTAAGAGGCAGCACAGCTCACTGTTTCCCCACTGAGACACATCAAGGAAGTTTCAGATCTTTAATTTGCAATCACTGGTACGCCATCTTCTCAGTCTTATTAGCAACCTGCAGGAGATGTGATGGCTAAAAACAGGAGTGTGAATAATTGTGACAACAACAAAAATGAGGAGAAGGATAATGGGGCAGGCATCAAGGACACCACGATCCTCCTGGGACGATCAGATAGTATGAAGTAAATACAGAGATCTGACCTTCTGGTACGGAAAGACATGAGGACAATTCATTTGAAAGAGAAAAAAATAGAAATGTGGCCAAATGTTGCTCAAATATATTTCTAAAACAACAACAACAAAAAACTGTTGGTATTAAAATACCCTGGCAGTGAAAAAAATTGTTTTGAGGGATAATAGAATACTTAATCATTTTGAAACAAGAAATAAACATGGCAATGTGGGTTTATGTACTGTATATCAGTATATCTACAGCCTGTTTACATACAGTGGGATTAGGAGAAGATGGTTCTATAAAATAGTCCTAAAAGGACCAGATATGTAACACAGTTAGTTTTAAAGTGTTTGAAGTACAGGTATACTTTGGGAATACATTATTAACTAACAGAGATGGGTGTGATGTAACATGAAGGAGATACAGTATTGCTGTAAAATAAGAGCTTAAAGTATGTGTTTCATTGATAGTGACTGTTCTGAAATCCATACTCATTAGATTCTAAGTCTCATCTCCATTCAGTGCTTGTTCAGGTGATGCATTGGAAACCTATGTTGTGAATCCAATTTTAAAGAAATTTAGGGCATCGTTTTAGAAATATTTTTATGTCTGAACACTAATGTTCAATTTCACATTCTACAGTCCCTTCTCAAATATTTCAGTATTCCAGTATTGACAATGTGCAATTGGACATTAAACCTCCAAAGTATCATCAATTCATTCCCAAGAGAAGAAAGGTGTAAAGAGGGAAGAAAACAAGAATTTGAAATAAAAATCGGCTGAAAGGATTTCCTGACTGCAGAAGGAAAAACGTAAGAACTGCAGCAAGGTCATCTCTGGTTGGCCCTTATATGAAGAGGTTTCAATGTGTGTTTGTGTATGTGTGTGTGTTTGTGTGTTTGTGTAGGTGGGCGGATGGGGGGGGGGGGGGGGGGGGTTCTGAGGAGTCCCTCTCTCTCTGTGTGCGTGTGTGTGTGTGTGTTTATGAGGGAAAAGACACCAGTCTAAAGGATGAAATTGAATGGATTAGCATGAGCCGCTCTGCTTTTGATTGCCTCTGACTGAAAATATTTGAAAGCCACCAGGGGCCCCTCAGATGTTATGATATGGTCAATTCAGCCCCCAGTGTGTTTTGCCATGGGCTCCTGTTATAGAAATTGAATTGATATTTTGTAAACTTCATTTGTGGATAATGTGATCTGACAGGGACAAACGCACAGGCGAATTGTTTTCAAACCGACTCCAAATGAAACTTATTACAGGGTAAATGTGGATTTCTTTGTCTTCCCTCCTCTCTTCTGGCACTGTCTACAGCTCCCTCTAAGACCCTGAATATGTATCCATTTTCAGGGTAATTGAATTGATACTGTCATGTGTGGGGGCCAACAGAATCGCGCAGCAGGGCGGATGGCCCAAGTGATTGAATTGGAAAAAAGGAGAAAAAATTTCCTTCACCATGAGCCCACTAGGTCACAGTGCCATCATAAGATAGACACACCTCACTGTTTTCTGATTACACCGACGGCCCCAATTGTCTTTCCAATAATCTGCCCCTCTGATATAATGCAGACTTTTCCAATTCCGCCAGCTCTGGCCAGACCTCAGATGTGTTACATATTAATTTCCTTCCCCGTAAAATTTGCTCAGCTTTAGTTCAAATTCAGTTAGCCGGATTGATGAAAGTGGCAAAAGGATACGACGTTTACTGATTCTCCCTTTTCACCTTTGATTAGCTCCACTTGTGAATTATTCCTTTGCTGTCAGTGTGCTATTAAGCGGCCGGGAAAGCCAGGCTCAAAGCTATAGCCAGGAGAGGGAAAATAAGGTGGGCCACAATCCACCAGCACTGCAAACAGTACAGCTTCAGGGCAAAAAACAGCAGAGGGAAAAAAAAAAAAATTCCTTCACAAATATTGTGAAAAGTGAACGGTTCTATATGTGGGTATATATGTGTGTTAAGCAAACACGGGAGTGTTTCTGGAAGGTTAATAGTTGTTTGAATAAGGTCATAGCATTGCATTTGAGGATTTCATTTGTGTTAATGATGCCATGTTTAACACACGCTGGTTAATGATTCAAACAATGCACACTTTGCTGGAATGATGACTGAACAGGTCACAAAACAGTAGTGCAATACCTTTTTTGTTGTATTTACCCTCATATTTAGCCCCCTTTGTTAGTGAGTAAACATCAGCCTAATTGCCTCTTTCATGTTAAATTATTTTTTATGGACATTTAGAGGGCATGTAATTGCCATGGTCATAAACATTGACTTCTGTCTGCAAGACATGACTGGAATCTCACTATAAAAATCATCTTCGATGGCAACCTGCCAACCTCCCTTGATGTTGGTGTGCAGTTTGTCATAAAATACTAATTGCTTATTGACCAAGACCCTATATGGAGATAAGAAGCCTGAGTACACAGCGGGGCATAAAGCTGCAGATATCACGGATCATTTGGAAATGTGATGGGCTGAAAGGCCTGACTGCTGGTATGGAGCTGTGTGTAAAGCTCATTTTTAACATTTACATCAATGCAGAGAATGTGTAGGGTTAAAGTAGAGACTTTTTTTTTTTTTTTTTGAGCATCAATAGTTTGATTTGGCTGTCTCTACACGTGTGAAGTGTTATCATGATTTCACCATGGCTTCAGTGGCAGGTTGTCATTCATTTAAAAAATAATTTTCTTCATTTATTTACTTATGTGTTTTAATAAGATTGGTATTTCTTCCTCTTTTTTATCTGCATAACACCTGCTGTTATATGTTTTAGCAGGTCTTAACTGTATCATGCTTTATACATCAGATCAGTGTTAGAGTAGTATCTGTCTTTAAAATACCTCTTTAGTTTTTATCACTGGAACAGCAGAAACATTGTACATAGAATGATAGCTACACACAGGTATATAGTATATTTAAAAAAAGCGAAACAAGTAAATCTAATTCTTTGTAAAAATGAAATTAACCTAATAGCATAGACGATGGGTACAACTGGTAAATATCCAAGTCAGATAAACATTAATTTGTAAATGCAAGTCGATGTTAAATTGGACTATTTGTCAACCATTTAAATGTGTAAATACCTGCAACTGAGGTGTAATTGACTGATCTTTTGTAGTCTATAAGGCCATAACGTTTAAGCCAATGGCTCCTTTTTTAAAGTCATGTCTCAGCAATCCATGGTGCTCTTAGTTCTCAACAGCAATTCTTACTTAATGGGAGGATAAAGAGGTTTTAATGATAATGTACTCTAATTTCCAAAATGGTATATTAACTGAAAATATTTAAGTGTTAAGCTAAGTGAACTGTTAATGGCTTTATCAACCATGAATCTCTAACATTTACTGAAAAAGTTGATGGGGCCATTTCTACTGTCTGTGTGAGGTATCATTAGGTGAAAGACTGATAAGAAGAGACGTCTGCAATTGTATTGACCAGAAATCTGAAGGTTTTCTTTCAACTGAATTGAAAACCTATGTAAAGATAAATAGAAATTGGGCATTGTGAGGTTAAGAGAAGTTTATCTGAACACTTGCAATATTTCAAAGGTTTTCTTTAATCTGGTAGAGTGCTAAGGTATTTCATTTAGCCATTACACTGCACACCTTACAGAAACCATAATGAAACAATATGCTTTACATACTATAGGCTATTGGACAAAAACAATTTTCAGGTGACCTTGGATTCAAGCTTATACTGCTTACCTGACAGTGTGTGAATTTTTATGTAAGTGCTCTTTGATTGCACATCATCCCTCTTAAAACAGTCGATCACTTAATCAATGTCTAATACTTACTCTTTTTATGAAATCAGTAAACTTGCACTTACTGAACGGGAATAGTCCCTGGTCTGTGTGCCCTCTGGGTAAATCCATACTTGGTTAATGTCTTGTGAATATTCTGCTGCAAGCAAGAAAAACTTTTACATGACATCCAATGCATCTCCATTTCCGCGTGAAAAAGGTAAAGGCAAAAAATGGACACCAGCACATGATGTTTATCACGCCTGAAAAATGCTCATACATGCACAGGAATAACACATGTATGTACATATGTAATAAACTGTCTGTTTAAAAAGAGAGAGAAAAAAATGGAAAAGCCCTGAAATAAGCATTGGTTGAACACAACGTGAAAACATCAGCTTATTCAGCGCATGATTTTTAAAGACCCAATAAAGAAGGTACTATCTATATAAATATATGGAACTTTTTTCTTTGGCAAAATATCAGTTACCAGATCATTACCAAGTTATTGAAACTTTCCTAAGCCCAGCAAAGCTCTTATAAATCAATGAGTAATGATTTCCAAGTCCTTCTTTTACTCTGACACTCTTATAGAGGATACAATTCTTCTACATATTGTTTTTCTGCAGTCCAGTTACCCAGTTACCAACCAGTACGGTGCAGCATCCAGTATACACAGAGTGTGTATACCAGTGTAGTGGTCAGAGATAGATTAATGGCAAACTTTCTCTTTAGAGATTGGGATGCAGTGAGCACTTACTCGGAAAGATAAAGTTAAAACCACACTGAGAGATATAGTACCTCGCTGGCCATGTGGGCTATTATTTCTGCTTCATAACTTCAGAATTATTTGGCTCAAAAGGACCAGGCCTCACAGATAATTAAAAAAAATCACAGAGCAGATCCAATTTGAGATTATTCTATATGAAGAATTTGTGTGAAGAGGAAAGAAAAGGTCTGTGTATCTGAACACATGTGTGTGTGCACTGTGCATGCCTGTGCCTCAATATGTGTGTGTGTGTGCATGTAGCTTAATACATCATTTTATGTGTTTCTTCTGTGTTTAAAGTAACATAATGAATATTATTATACAGAGAATCTTGTGCTTTGAACTGTGTGTGTCTCAGCTATTGACCACATTGACAGTACCCTTTATGGAAAACAACAAAACTCTAGAGACAGCAACACAAAATATTGTGGGTAATATGTACGCATGTCATCTTATACATAACCAAGATCCAAATATGTATATATGCGCACATGTCATCTTATATATATATATATAACTTGAACTTGGATCTTGCTGAACTAAAAATATAGTCTCTATATTAAGGAATGGCAAGAGACACATAAATTAAAATAGCAAGAATACATGATAAAATGATTTAAACGGTTGTATGTGTGACAGTCTGTATTGGTGTTTGTGTTGTCATTGCTGTGTGACAGGGGCACGGCAGGACGTGATGAACGCCGGGAGAGCGGAGAATGATGCCCTGTCATGCCTCCGCCTTAGCGCCACCTTTCCTTGGCACTGCTTCCATCACTGGCAAAAAAAAAAAAAAAAGACACGGCAAAAAGCACACAGGAGGAATGAGATTCCTTTTTTTCCATTTATACAACAGTGATAGCGAGCAAAAAGACAAAACATTTTCTGAAGATAGAAGATACAAGCCGCGGCCGATAAGGGAGCAGCGGGCCAGGCCATGGTGGCGCTGTGACTATTTCATCTTCCATGGTAACTTAAACAGCAGACAAAAGCCTTCACACTCCAGGGCCCACTGCCAGCGTGCCAAGATTGACTGGGATTGTAATAATTCATAGACTTTGGTGTTCCACTCGCTCAAGGTGAGCGATTGCATTAGGCTCAGAGGAGATGGCCACTGGGCGCCCACCGTTGAGCCCCTCCGCGTGTACTGCATGTGGTCAGTTCAGGCGGGCAGTGACCTGCGGCTGTGCGGAACACAGAGTGATGGGCTGGATATCACTTAAGCTTTCACCAGGGAGGCATGCCATGCTGAGAGCATGACTGCCTGTGGATGCAGCCCGTTTTTTAGTCAGGTCATATAGAGTCAGTCAGTTTAGACTGCATGACATTGGAGAGGCATGTGAAATCTTGTGTAAGGTGCACATGCTGAGACTGTCCTTGACCTGATCTTCAGTTGGCACACCCAAAAGCATGAAAAAAAATAAGTCCTACCCAAAAGGACTCACTACTACTGGGCCTTAAAAAACACTGTATCGATTAGCAGAATTTAGAACTAGAGGATTGGAATTAACACGTAAGTAACTGCATGTTATTTTGATATGATATTTGCTGGATGATGTAGAATGCAGCATGTAAAGTAATTTCTGAGAATTAAGCTCTTGGCCTTGGAGCTTGCACGGTTTAAAGTGTGTACTTTTATTCTCAAAGTTGAGTAGGTGAGCGTAATGTGAATACTACCCTGATAGAAAAAAGTGAAGGCAACCATAGTTGTGTATATAACCTCAACCCCTTCCAGACTCACACACACACACACACACACACACAAACACACACACACACACACACACACACACACACACACACACACACACACACACACACACACACACACACACACAACCTTATCATCATTAGCCATTTTCTACTGGATACAGATATCAAATAAGAAGCCTTTACATTGGGCCATTAAAGTGTCATTTGGGCAACTATGCATGAAGAGCCCTCAGATAAGGCACAGAGCTGATGCAGAACCAAGTTTTTGAATCATGGCCGTCCACAATGTACTTAAATCACATCCCGCACTAAAGCAGTCAAGGGTTTCATTAAAGAGGAAGTCACTCAGCAAGACAAATACTTTCAAAATGGAGGAGGGAGGGGTCAACAAAATAGACCAAACCTTTGTGTGGCATGCTGTAGTTATTTCTTTGCTTAGGATCTCAGTTGTTTTTCATGTTCATAATTTTCAGTGCTACTTTCGCATTAAATTGTTACAAGTTTCAATGGGCATTTACCATAATTAAATGGGTAACTGCAGGAAATGGCTAGCATTCCACTTAGAATATCAGTTGTGTGATTGGTTTTCAAACAGAGAGGGAGGCTCAACGACTAAAAAGGCTTGCTGCTTCCCTAATGTTCCCTAATATTAAAACCCTATTTTGTTAGACTGGCTCTTTCAAGGGAACTGTCTTTAACGTATGAACTGTCTTTAAGAAACAAAGATTAAGCAAAATACACTACAATATGAGGAGATATTACACAAAACATTGCATCAATACACAAACTTACAAGAGTAACAGTGACTAAAAATTTTTTTAAAACAAAGTATGAAATATCATCATGAACCACAACATATAATATCTGTTTGTGACAACAAACTGTCAATGTTTTAAACTATAATTGTTTTGTCTTGACCTTTTACAGCATGACAAATCATGTTTCAGTCCATTGCTTTAAGTGTGAATATAGATTTGTGATTCAATGCTAATTCGAATGTAGACCACCAGCTGGCCCTCGCAGATTCTGCATGTTCTTTATCGGTTCGGAGACGAAAAATGATATTGCAGCCTGAGCATGTGAATGTGAGATACAGATTATGAATAGCACCTTCTGGCAGAATAAACGTCCTCCACCGACACAATCTGTGCAGCGTTGTGGGCCACTCTACATTCGTGAAAGCCATACATTCAACTGGAGCTCTCCACTCCAAAAGCTCATGCTGCCAATACATTAAATACATCAGAGGAGGGAGATAGCATCATTTATAGTACTCGTTCATGATGTGCTGCCTGTCTGCAAAGTAACATTGCCCTGAATAGCCTACCACCACTGACTTTTTAAACACACTAAATCAGCCCTTGAAAGAAATATATATTTTTTTCACCGATAACCCCATTTCCAGCAAGTATTCATTGAAATGATATAATAACTGACATGGAAGGGGTAGACAGTGCAAAAAAGGGATTTGATAAATAAGGTATTTGCAAGTTCCTTTGTGGCTTGGCCTTTTATAGTAGGAAGAATTTAAACACCCCGAAAGGCTGAGTTAAATTGAATGCCAGAAACCCTCTGAGCTTGTATGTCTAAAAAGAAATTCAATTAAGTGGGATTTTAGTGTTCTGAATGCGTCAGAGACTTCGCTCAGCTGATAAGGGCTCCACCAAGCTGAGCCCACCTTTATGCTGGGGAAATATCTGCCCCCTCTAAACGTGTAATCCTTGCTCAAAGTACAATATGGATAGCTGAAATACCAATGCACTCGGGAACCAATTTTAACACATCAAATCAACAGAGGGGGACAGTTGGGGATGAACTTCCTGTGGCTTACAGAGGGCCACACAAGATTTAGCGTCCCCTCAAAAAAGAGGTGAAGCTTTCATAATGACCCACTTCCCACTGGCTGTAGACAGTCTTTATTATCCCTCTCAGTAGAGAAGATTTTCTTTTCTTTCAACCTTTTTTTGGAAATGTACGCATCAGTTTCACCTTACAGGAGTCTGCCTGATGGTGTACTCCAGGATAAAGAGGTAAAATGTTGCCTCATGCTTCACTAAAGTGGATCAAGCATCCCATCAAGCTTGGTTTCTTAAGTTCCAGGTTTGCAGGGCTTGAACCATGTTTGAACGACGTTAGATCAAGGGATCTTGTATTTGTTTATTGCTGTTCATAACAATATTGGAAAAGGGATCCCAATGGTTTCCTTTAATGCAAAAGAAAAATAAAAGGTATGAGTATGACATGTTTGATTAAACATTTAAAAGTGTAGCAATTCGACCAAGAGTTACTGACAAATAAAATTTCAGATATGAACAAACATTTAGCATTTTATGAATTCATAAATTTACTGTTGCATTGTTTCAAGATTCCACACCTGTGAAGTCCTAGTGGATTTACCTTAGTAGCAAGGGCGTAGGTTTGGTCTCAACATTGGATTGCATGCAAACTAACGCTAAACGATATTTTAATTATTTGATCAAAATAATTGCTAGGGACAATTCAGTAGTCGCTGGATATTGGTAGGGACATGTCCCTACCGTCCCTACCAAATTCTAAGCCCTAAATATCCTGACTAAATGTAATAAAAAAATGTAAATATCAAAATCTGCCCTGCATTCTCTTAGTTCTCCTCCTCTTATTGAACTGAACTGATTTATATGTCCCGGTTTCACTGGACACAAATACTCACTTATGGAAAAAAAAACAAGGAGGAATATTCCAGCACTTCTAACAAACACAACAAATCATATCATCGACAACTGACTCTATTAATTCATCGACAACTGACTCTATTAACCTTCTCTATTTTTAATGTGTATGTTAGAAGTGCTGTTGAAAGCAGTAGAAAATGGGAAAGTATATGGGCCAGAACTTACTTGGTGAAGATAACATCTACCGATATACGATCCTGCAGACACACACAAACACACGAGGAAAAAACAACAAAGCAACAGACACTATCCGCCATGGCCAGATTCTTTTACATGGATACTTATTCTGTTTAACAATACATTGTTTATGGTTGTCGAGGATTGCTAATCATATCTTTATAAAAATACCTAACTAGAGCATGTGAGATCTGCAGAATTTCAATAACGTTACAATAAACTTGAGAAGGCAATGCAAAGTCAGACCAAAAAGACAATAAAAAGGAATCTAAAAGAGACCATAATTGCTTCAATAACAGAGTTTATGGACAGTGTCCACCTTTTAACTGCGTAATAAAACTAAAAGGATATTGTAAAATGCCTGTACGATATCAGGATCAGAATCACAGAAAAATGTGAGTAGAAATGACAATATGAACGAGTGCTGTTAATGCATGCTTGGGTTCTGAACTGAAATCTCAAATATTTTTACAACTGAATACATCACAGAATTCCTGAAAAGAAAAACCAAACCCTCTTTTACTTTGCAGACCTTTAAATTACCCACCGCACATGAGTAATTGAATGTCTAAGATAACGGTTAATTAATTAATTACATGGGGACACACACAATGAGGAGCCATTAATGTTGCTAAGCTGCTACTAAGGTGATTTGGTACATAAATGTTTTAACTACTTATATGGTAACTTGTGTGACCATATTATACAATTTCAAATTATTAATTAAAGAAAGCCTATTAAATTTCTTGCTTCATTATGTATTTTAGGGAACTTTAGCGGCATTGTTGAGTGTTTCTCCTCCACCTTTTTAACAGGCTAGATTTAAGTGCTTATTTGAAATCAATTTCTCTAATAATGATCCTAATGAGCTCATCAATTAAGCTTGCCATAATGGGATGTTAGTGTGTGGTTGTGGTTATCACTTTAACTCTGCCACTAATTTCCATGCTTCATCTATCAAAGATGATTGGCTAATATTGTTTAGCTTCTGCTAGGGGTGATAGGGAGATCAGAGGGGCAATAGCGAGAAAGTCAAATCCTTGGGAAACCTCTGGAAGGGGAAAACAATGACAATTATTATTCTCCTTAAGACTGATATGTATATGTGTGTGTAAAGGCAGGAATGGGAGGACCATGGGAATATGGAATGTGCTCTGATTTTTTTGTATGTCTGATGTGTGCGAAGGTACTGGTAGTGTTTGTATGCGTGTATGTGAGAGATGGGTGAGTGGGTGGGGCAGGTGGAGGAGGGGTTGACCTACGCACACTATTTGAAACTGCTTATGTAAATGAGTTGGATAATGGATTTCAACATTTCAGCCTATTTACATAAGTAAGCTTTTCAATGGCAGTTCCACATCAGAGATCCCATTATTTGCTTTCTTTCAGGGACGTTTATGAGCTTTGCCCTCTCTCCTGACCCTATCCACACACACACACACACACACACACACACACACACACACACTCTCTGAAGCACCCGTCTGTAATGGCAACGACAGGCGCACATACTTAATGTAGTTGTAATCTATGCTTTGGTTAACCGTCAAGAGCGTTTATACTCTTAAAGAGAGTGTTTCTTTAACCCCAGGATTTGAACAGTTCTTAAACAAGCATACTGCAATCTGCTTAGATATGCCTCAGGGTCAGTATACATACATAGAGTCATGGAGCCTCTGTGACCGAAGCACCTGAATCTCCTGACTGGCTTACACAAAACGTCATCTCTGCCGGCCATGTCTATATAGCTGCTACCTCTATTAGTCTGTTATAATGTGTGTCGCAGGCATGAATTACTAACCTATATCTAGTTTTGGCCTTGAGGATGGATAAGATTATGCTTGAAGAAAGAAAGCTTGACCTTAGATCAGTAGTTCTCAAGATCACTGACCGGGTTGTGTCGTGTTGTTTGAGGCTTTCAGGCCATGATGGATTTAGTTTGTTTTACTAATTTGTTAAATGAATAATTTGAGGAGAGTATAACATTTAATTAAGTAAGAAAGGGGAGATCTTCCCTGATTTAAATTAATTACGTATTTAACAAATACATTCATTAATACATCAGTGAAATAATATCTGAACATCTTTAGAACCTTAAATGACTTCTTATATCAATTTCTTTCAAGAAGTGCAGTTATCAGTTGCAACATACAGTAAAAATGTAAATGATTTCTACAGCAAAAAATTAATTGTGACCGCTGAGAGTGATTAATTAGTGCATGACTGCATGTGATTAATTGATTTATCACATATCTTATAGGTACCATTTATTATTTCACAGTGAAGTGGTTAAACAGCACAAACTACTGAAAGAAGGGGATCTGTGAAGGTTCATAGAGGACTAAATGATATTAGTAGAAAATTACTGTGGGTACAAAACTACCAATACAGAAAATGAGACTGATTGTTCAACTACTGAAACATTTCATCATCACTGATGTTCACTGATACACTACAGTCATCACAAATTCTCAGCCCAAGGCACAAAATGTGTGCACATATAGAAAAAACATGTACCAGCAACAACAAACACTAAATTTCATCTGTTTCAATTCTCAGAATCTGTTTTTTTGTTTTACATTGAAATAATATTTAGAAAAATTACTTATATATGTGAATGAGCATTTTTTTTTTCAGGGCTTATGCTGAGGCAGATTCAGAGGGGCAGTTAGTATCATCTCTTCAGTTAGAATTAAATTCAATGACTTCAAAATGCAGACCTATAACTGGACCTAAGGCAAACTTTGAACAGTGGAATTACACAAGCAAAAGTTGTCATTGAAGAAATACTGGGGGAAAAAACTGTTTGCAAGTTGTGCATGAACACGGCAGAGAGCAGGCAATGGCTGTACATCAGTGGAACCATAATGAAATGCAAAAATCCGCTCAGCTAACAATTGGAGGCCTGTGTAGCAGCTTAGCCTGTTGGTCCAAGGCTATTCGTCATAATCAGCAGCACTTTTCTCATTAGTAAAAAGCCATTACTGCTCGACTTTATCAGCCACCAAGCGTTATCGCCACGGCGGCAGCAATCCTTGCATGCAGTGCAAAGGATAGAAGGTGTCCCTGTGCCTTAATAAGGCTACCGTTTCAGAAATGTGCGGTCAGGTGTCATTTAGTGCCTCTAGTTAGTCAAGTAGTGTCGATTCTCACCCACCTCCATACACCCATTTATCCACCAACTACAGGATTAACATTAGCATGGTGTGCTAGCATGAAGACAGCTAAGTCCTTTCTCATCACTCCGTCCTGTATACTGTATTCTCACAATAAGTAGTTGTGAGAGTCCAACTTGAAGCTATTTTTAAGCTGCCAAAATGAAAAGTGAGACATTTGTGCATCAGTTAAGGGATGGCATCTCTTAAAAAAGAAAGAAAGAAAGAAAGAAAGAAAGAAAGAAAGAAATCTATACAGTGATACCATCACAGTTTGTCAGTAGTTTTCAAAATTTCTGTACAGGAATAATCCCATTATTCGACTTTTAATAATAATGTAAGTATGATTCACTTTCAGCTTCATTTAAACAAACTCAATAAAATAACTCTTACTGGAAAGTTGGCTGCAATTTACATTGAAATTTACATTGAAAAATACAGTTCAAGTGACATTACATTTACCACTCATATATTTCAAGCAAATCGTGCTTAAATTGTAAGTAAGACCCATAAAATTAAACTATACCTTAGTGGAGACATTACTTGTCTGCAGAAATTATAATTTTGGGTCTTTGCTCCTATGCTCTACTTTGTCTATTAGAAATATCGCTCTCACATTTTGGTACACTTTCCAAAATAAATATGTGTTATCTCAGTCCATTCAAGACAGTCCCTAAAACAAACACAATACAGAATATGTAAAGCCTTGCTTGTAAACGTCATTTTACTTTAGACTTTTGAAATGATATGTTCATTCGTCCAGTCCAGTGATCTCAGGTCACCATAGTGTGGCTGACCAGTTTGTCATCATATAATTAATACTGTAATGTTAACATTTCAGCAGCCCTGGTAGTGAGTGAGTTAATCACTGGGGGCTAGGGCTCTGAAATGACTCTCCGCTTTACGAATGGCTTGCCAGCTCCCCTCTTAATCTGTATTTTACGAGTGAGAAACTTTGCATTATGCAAATCGGTGGATGGGAACAGGTGACATTTCGTGGCGAACACGAGCAACGGCCCAGTTTGGTCTGGGACGCTGATTTAGACATTAGTATCTGTCAGCACTGAGTGCCCAAGCCTTGATCTGCATAGCTAAAAATTCCCATTTAATCTGTCTATTTTAAGGTGGAATACTACTGATATTTGTGAAATATATGTGTGTGTGTGTGTGTGTGTGTGTGTGTGTGTGTGTGTGTGTGTGTGTGTGTGTGTTTGTGTGTTTGTGTGACTAAATGTGAGTCGTGTAAAAAGTCTAATTCTGAAACTGCAACATTCAGTCTCTTGTCTACATTTTGCCAGCACTTGCTTAAATATGACTGTCTAATCTCCATACATTTTACTATCATCTCAACTCACATAATTTCACTCTTAATTTCCTTATGAGTACATAAATGATAACAATGTAATAATAACCAAATAATTTACAAAAAGACAATTTAACACAAATGAAACTGGATGAAAAATGATCATCTGCAAATGGTACAGTAAAGACCACCTCATTCGCTGATTTTTAGCACAGTATTACTAATATGCAGTTTTTGAGAGGTAACCTGAAATGCTACCTACTTTGTTGTTTTTCATCAAAGACTTATGACAGAGGTCTGTCTAGTTCCACCTTAAATGAGGAGCATCAGCCCAAGCTTGGGTGCCCCTGGCTAATGTTTGTGTCCAATAAAGAACAAATCAGCACCCAACTTGGCTCATCTTATCATGCAGTCAAAACTGATGATCAAAGAAGTCATAAAGATCCCATTTAATCTTTCGCCTATCTATCACGCTGATGTCTTCATCCTCTTTGTGCAGCGGTAATATCAGCCCATTATGAAAGCAAAATAGATCTGGCGTGCATACAAGGCGAATGAAGTGCTCACTTTGATGTGACAGTGTGATCAGTGAGAGCGGTAATCTGTGGGAATAAAAAAGATCTCAATTATTCTGTGAGCGTAATGTGGGAGAGCGTCTCCAAGCACGCACATCTGCTTTCATATATTGTGACATGCACTGATAAAACATCCTTGCCAATTTACACTCTCTCTGCTTGACTAATCTCAAACAGCTCTCATAACCCCTAATCACTCCATCAAGCGAAAGGGGGAGGGGCGGGGTTTTGTGAAGAGACTGTTGTTGAGGAAAGAGAAAGGGGTCCAATTGGGATCCAAATGAGAGGGAGATTGGACGACTTTCCCAAATTCAAATTACATTTGTAAATGAGGCACGCTTCTTTATTTCAGAGAGCATTAGGAATTTTTATCTTGTGGGCTGGAAATACAAAAGGACATTACAAGGCTCAGTGTGCTGGCTATAGCATACAGCCCAGGAGAGTTACTGCTGTTACAGCTGAGAAAATCTGTCCTCATTAGACTGCTGGAGTATGTATGGAACCCACTCCTGCTCTACTTCATCTATGCAGTATGCAGACACCCTGAAGATCACTGCTCAGATATTTTACAAGAAATACATGCAATGTACAAAACACCGCATTATTAAGATAATACACATCTTCTGTTATTCACACCACAAAGATAAGCCTGCACATAAAATATGACTAAGATTATCTTTCTGCCACCATAAACACCAAGGAAAAGAATGTCACCATAAAGTACACGACCATCACAGCAGAGGTTCTGATAGACAAGTGTCAAGAGGGAATTCAATATATTCCGCAAATGCTTCTGAAATAGAAGCTAAGTGTTAATTAATATGGGAGCTTGATAGCTTATGATTCTTTTTTGTAATTACTCCTGAGGGCTAGGGTTTGTCCCATTGCACAACTATTATTGAGTCAATTATCATAAATTTCCCCGCTGTACCAATTAACAATATAGGAGGGCAGTGCTGCATGTATTTTAAGTGTTATAATTAAGCGGAGCTCTTTTGTTAATTAGCCTGTTCTGACTCTTTGCTTTTTATGCTGCTCATCTGCTCATTACCAGAGCCATTTAATTCAATTAGCACCTTAATTAGATGAACAGCCATGTTCTGATGTTGCAAGTCTTGTTGGAAGAGCACTGCGTGATTAGCAAAGACAAACACAGCATGCAAATCATGGGCACTAATGTCGCAGGAGACTGGTGCTATGGACTGGAGCCAGACCACCAGAGCAGAGGACTGCAGTACGACACCCCAGGGGAGCTAATAACCAGTATGAGCCAATTCAGTCATACATTTACACACATGCACATAAATGCACCTTACGAGTCACACGCGACCATACAGCAACTATAATCATGCCACTGCACATCCTAACCTTGTATACCGAAACTAACCCGTAGGTCAACAATTTACCCCATTTCATGTATTTTCATGCTTTTTTTTTTAGATTATTAGGGTTACAAACCCCACTCAATTTGATGTTGTAAAGTTGCAGCTCACAGTAGTAGGCTCGGCAGTGAGAGTGACACGTAAGATTAACACGAAGGGATTGCAGTAGAGGTAGTCTACTCTCAGATCCCTGTTGACTCAGATAAGAAAGCCCATTCGATGACATGGAGGGACAAACTCAATTAACTATAATGGAGAAAGGCCACTCCGGCTCTCCTCTGACGGACGGCTACAGAATTCAGTTTTCTCGCGCAGAGAGATATTAAAAGGCAGTGAAAAGACAGGAAACAACAGCGAGTGCTTTGGCGACAAGCTGTATCAAAGGCTATCATTGAGAAATATCCTAATCTGTGGATTAAAAGCCTGCTGGGCACAGTTTAATTTGAAATGGAATAAAAACCATCTCCACTGAGAGGCCATGGTCACATTGTAGAGCTCTGGGAAAAATGAGAATATAGACGCTAAAGGACGCAGATCAAGACTCAGGTCTTCAATGGGAGAACACAATACACCTTGAAGGAGGAGCCATTAATCAACAAACTGCACAGTACAGGGCCATTTTTTGGGGTCTAGCTATCATTCTTCCCATTTAAGTATTATTCCTTTTAACGTATCATATCTCAATTACTGGAGAAAGACCTGCACCCATGCAACATCATTCTGTGTGTGATTCATGTCTGTACATGTATACTTGGGCCTACCTGCTCATTCAGTAAGAAATACTGAGGGTATTAGAAGAAAACTTAGAGGTTTACTAGAAGGTTAGAAGGTTAACATTTTTATCATTAAATAGATGTTTAAACAATGCTTAAATCTGAAAATCTGTCACACATTTACTAAACACTGAAAAAGTGCTCAAATTTATTTAATGTTGCATTCTACTTTAACTTAGTTAATGTGTCACATTCATAAAAATTTAGACAGCAGTGTAATGTCATGAGAATGTCATGTCATTTGTGGTTACCCATTTAGGAATTTGAACTAAACATTGGAAAATGTGCGCTTGATGGCTAATGAAATTTTTGAAAATTAAACAAATGGATTTTTGATGTTTATATCACATACAACGCTGCTAAGGCTAACCAATGTCAGTATTAGTGACATGTATTCTTGGCTAGAAACTCAAAAGAACAGTTAAACACTCACATTTACTACCATTTTCTTGTAACATCTATGCAGCTAACTGTGTTTGGCTACTTCAGAATAGTCTACATTTTTTTTCTTACAGGAATGGTATCAGTCAAAAAGACAAAGTTGTTTAAGTTTCCACTTTACAGGGCTGCAACATTTTTTACTTTTCCAACTTTTCTTATTTTTTTCCCAGTCCCCTCTTAACTCAAAATTATTGTTGGCACGCTATTCATCTTTCAAAGGTGTGCTTTGCTGACCTGTCACATATTCACTGACTGGCCCCTGAGAATTGTGTGTACAAAAACTTTGATATATATTTACACAGCACTAATTTATAGACTGGCCTGAAAAGGTTAAATTGTTCCAACTGCCATAAAACCACTATAATGACAAATTAAGCGTCTGACTGAATAGGATTTGCCGCTGCAAATTGTCTGAATCTGGGCTCAATC
The DNA here is from genome assembly GCF_902362185.1 of Chanos chanos. Classification (NCBI taxonomy): domain Eukaryota; kingdom Metazoa; phylum Chordata; class Actinopteri; order Gonorynchiformes; family Chanidae; genus Chanos; species Chanos chanos. The sequence continues at coordinate 42,649,078 of NC_044496.1, forward strand.
TAAGTCAGTTTTTATTCCCCTAAAGTTCTTTAATTAGTAATGTTTTCTCCATTTCTCTCCCGATGAAGCCATTGTCCAGCGTCACATTAGAACTATTGTCTCCTGCTGAATGGTGAGCCATCTGGCTGTTAACTGGTTGTGAAATTTCTCTCACTAATTAATTTGTGTAATAGTCAAGTTAATGAGGAGTTGTAAATGGTACCATGGAAGTCTACTTTAAAAGCTTAAATTATGTGTCCTATCTTTTAGAAGAAGCTTTGCTTTAAATACAATTCAAGTAGTCATGCTACAAGAAATTGACCCTGAGATTACTCAGGCAGAGTTAAATTTGGAACAAATCCAAAAGCAATTTGAGAAAGCCAGCAAATGTGGTATCTAAAGCAAATGGCTCATTCTCTGATGAGGTTAAAACAGCAAATTTGCTTAAGGGTATCAGGAGGGAAATGTGTTTATCCAGAACATATGATCCTCTAAAAGGATGTTTCACACTGCTTTCACACAGTCTTTGGTGTTAATTTTTTATTTTTGAAAATTTCATTAACACGTGCGCCTTTCTTGTACCTACGGCTTGTGTTTACCAACATGTCGACCAGACGGGGAAAAAACACAGGTCAGAGAAAACAATAAGGCCACAGAGGTCTCCCATCAGTGAAAGACCCCTGCCTTACCAAACAAATCAGCCCCATTATTGACACCCCCAATGGGATGATTAGAAAAAAAAGGATACCCCACCCCCACTACCCTTCTACTCCCCAAAAAAAGCTTTACTGTCAAAACGCCTAAACAATGGAGTGGGCTTGTAAGTATCCTGCTTGTATCAGCTGATAAATGGGCCGCTCTTTAAGGAACTTATCTCTTTAGGACTTGCAGCATGAGAAATGGCATCATTTGTACTGTTTGCCTGGCTGGACGAGTCAAGCTGGATCCATTTAAAAGATAGTGAGATACTGTCGACAGCAATAGACAGGGTAATTGCAGAGCCACTACTGTGGTATAAATTACATCACTCCAAATGGCAGAGGGGCCCGCCGAGAGCAAAAAAAAAATTCTGACAATTCACTCCACCCGCCGCCCCACCACTGCTTATCGCTGCTTAGCAGAGAAAAAAGAGGCAGGTGAAAAAAAATTAAGTATTGATCAAATTAACAGTTTTACCAATCCATTTAAGACGGGCGGAGGCAGAGGGAGATGAAACAATTAAATTTCCAAGACAATATGAGGCACTTGATAACTCATGACCTGCAGAGGAATAGCCACACTCACATCAGGATAGAACTCACATCTAAAGCTAGTTATGCTGACCTAAACAACATACACAACAAATATATTTAGAAAATAAAATGTGTGTTAATATAAAATGTACAAGTGGTTTTTTTTTTGGTTTTTTTCTCATTGGCCACAAAACTGTTTCCTAACGGTATTTCTATTTTTGGACATGATTAGGGATGAATAGGAGGTGCCCTCTCTTTAGAGACAGCATATTAGATCTGATTTTTCATTTTATATAAACAAACAAGACCGCATGCAATATCTTCCACGCTCCCAAAGCTTATCCTTACTTTGAATAGCAAACAGAAAATCATACTTGTGTCTGACCTTACCGGAAGACAGATGAAACTTATTAGGTTATTATTTTTCCGCCCCATAAAATATGAATAAGTTAAACCCCACAATTCATAATGAACAATAAATCTAAATATTCTGATGCATATTTTTAAACATAAATTGATAGCAGAGTCTGTGCATCTCTGGACATTCTTCATTTAGACGAGGAATATAATACTTCCCATTTTGAAAATTTTCTTTGCCATTGTTCCGGAAGGAGGGCCTCATCCTGGGATGAGACCACAGGCGGATTTGTTTTCTGCATGGTGGTTTTATGCATCACCAGCTTGATCTCATTTTACATGTGTGTCCTGGGTTATAGCTGTATTCATTTAGGTGAGGTAGTTAAATCAGTGGAGTACAGTGTAACCTTCTCAGCTAAGACAAGCGACACATTATAAAACATTAAAAGTAGCCCTCATTGCGCCAGACAGTATAAATAAAAGGCCTATTCATGTTCATTATATCGTTAATTTGTCATGACCTTGTGATATCCTCCAAAACCTGGTGATAGGTCTGGTGGGCAGATCTGGGTCAAATGGAAGTCAGTGGTTAGGGAGAAACATGGATTAAAGTACGTCTACATTTGAGAAGATGTGTGCTATGAACACATCTTTTAATTTGGGATGCTGAAAAGCATTTGACATGGAGTTGAGTGCTCCCAGTATGTTTGAAGTTTGACCTTCTTTTAACATGAGGTTTTTGTCAAGTTAATGTTGGAATTTTCATGCTTCTACACTTCTAACTTTGAAAAATTGTTTACATCTTGAAAAGGCTAAACACAGCCATTGTGCAGCAAACACTATCAAAAGATCTTACTAAGTTAGGGCTTGGGCCATTTTTTTCTCCAAAATGTAGAGAGTTAGGCATATTTTCAAATTTTCCTTGGGCTTTATTCATTAGATACATTATAATCTCTTGTTTCAAGCACCCAGTGAAATAACATGTAAATGAAACCCGACAGAAAAGACCACAGTGTATGGCACAAAAGAACGCGCTGTGACCAGGCGAGGACTAGCTGGAGGAAACAAAAGGACATAAAAAGCAATGTATCTAAAATGATTGTATAAATCACAGGATTACAAATCTAAGTCTGCCTTCCAGACACCCCTGCACATTTGACAAAGTGGGGGCAGCAACACACATTATCGCATTGATGCCTCTCCTAACCTCTTTTGGACTAGACATTTCTCAGAACAGATTTTTCTAAACTCAACAGAATCTTTTAAGATAGGATGCCTCTCCTTTAATGCATAATGTCTTTAAAAAAAAATCCCAGATCTATGTTGTAGGAGGTCTATCTCTCTGGCTGGCTCAACTGCTTTAATTCCCAGACACCTTATAGTGATGGCTTCAATTTCCAGGGCTTTTGATAAAATCGCGCAGTCTCTCGTGTACTGGGATTGAGTACCTCTCTATGGGAGCAGTTTAATGAAGTGCCATAGTTTCACCGCCTTGTGTTTGACATAACCTCACTCACCAGTGCAATAAATGCACTGTGATAAATGTGAAGCCAGCATTCATAAAATATATAGCTATAATTGAGTTAATATGATTTAAAATACTAACCATTTATAATACTGGATTGTGCTGTCATAAGACTTCCACAGGTAAGCCGCTGACAATACAAGGTATCCATGTTTTATTATTTTGCTCTTGGAGATGTCCCAGGGACTTTAGGTTGCCAGATGTTATGCCCTGTTTTTGTTGTTGTTGTTTTTGTTTTTTTCCCCTTTTTTTGTTTGAGAGCAAAGTAAAATACATCTCCAATGAACCAAGTCAGAGTATATATGTTCTGTAATTTAGCCTAAACATGCACACTGTTATTAACCCTGAATGAGGAGCCATCTGTCAATCTCACGACCCAAATGGTAAAATCTCCCATTTATTGCATTACGTTTTCTCAACAGCATATTTCTATATTGGAGTAACAAACTTTCCTTAAATCAATTAAGAATTACCTTTATGTATGGATGAAGGTTGACATGAGACTGCAGACTACAGCCCAATTAGACCAATTATCAGCAAAAGGCAAGAAGCAATTTTGAAAATATTGTACATACAGACATGATATTTTTGTTTGCTTGCTTGTTTTATTTTTTTCAACAACACTTCATAAACAAAGAACAAAAGCACAAGAAGGAACACAATGACACTTTGGGGCATCAGGAGCTAGCTCTTGATGTTTTCTGACAGCTCGAGAGAATCACTTTCCTGTGTTAAAACTCAGTCAATCGTTCTCCTAACACCACTTGATATCTCCTTGTTTATTTTTTTAGCTGGCAGATGACCATTATACGCCGGCCTTTTGTGGTGGAGTAACTACAGGATATCTCACAGGTCACATCATTCTAGAGAGGTTGATGACTCGGTTAGATCTCCGTCACCCTCCACTCAGGCGAAGAATATGTCCTCAGCAGAGGTGCAGGGGCTGCCACTGTTTAGATGGTGATGGGATTGAGTGCAGGTGACAGGTTGTTGACAGCCGTTTCCTTGGGAGATGCCTCTATTACTCCTTAGTGACTCCTTAATGTTGTGTGTTTGCGTTGTTACAGTAGCCTCTCATTGTCTTAAGTTCTTACATTAACTAAATATGCTGCCATGGTTACATCAACAGTTTAACCAATTCCCAGATTTATAAATGATTGCATACAGGACTAACAGAGAAAAATGGATACACCACCTGTGTGATAGATTACCAATACATCCAAAATCAATTAGTGCTGAAAGGACATGAGCCATTCCAAAAGAGCTGGTTAAGGATTACACTAGCACATCATTCATTCATTTTCCAAGCCGCTTATCCTAATTAGGGTCGCGGGGTGCTGGAGCCTATCCCAGCACTCATTCGGCGAAAGGTGGGGGAAACACCCTGGACAGGTCACCAGTCCATCGCAGGGCAGACACACAGACAAACACATTTATGCACACGTTCACACCCGGGGGCAATTAAGTATCTCCAATTCACCTGACTGTCTTTGGACTGTGGGAGGAAACTGATGGATCTTCTTGCTGTGAGGCGACAGCACTAACCACTGCGCCACTGTGCTGTTCAATAGCACATTGTCATATTGGTAAATAAGATCTTATTTGGTCTTAATATTTTACAACGATATTTATATTTTGATATACTGTGCGTCACCACAAATAGATAGATTAATTAACTTATTGTATACATAAGAAGTGGGTACAACAGCAAATTGTTTAGTGTAGGTCAAGCAAAGTTAACCCTACCCCCTTATTAATGTGTGTACCCTGCTCTAACAGGTAAATGTCTCTGTGAGGGCATCAAGATACTGAAAGAAGGTAAATATTTAAAAAATGAACAAACAGTATGAATGAACATACTATTTCACAGTGCCAAATGCAATGAAGAAAACATTTACCAGTAAACAGTATTAGATCATGCTAAGACACTCACATATGGATATAACATTTTTTTAAATGTGGAAATTATGAAAGAAAAGCTGTCATCTTATTTTAAGAGAATGTTCTCTGTTCTTTCTAGAAAAGAGGGGTGAAAACGAAAAACACATTGAGTGTGAATATGGGTCAGCATATGATCCTAATATAACTGCTTACATAATGCTGTGTCTGTCTGCCAACATTCTGGATTTTTTGTACTCATATCCCAAGAACCTCTGTTCAGAAAGCTGTACTGAATAAAAAAAACTGTGCTGACATGCATCCTAATTACTAAATGCATTATATATGTGAGTTCTGAACTGAGAAAACAAGCAGTATGACCATGCCAGAAACATGAAAACATCAAACTGGCCTGAAATCAGCAAAAGCATTTGGTACAAATATAATGATTGATAAAGCAACCATGTGTCAATGCATGAGTGAATGAGCAAAATCTTTTATTTTGGTGTATATATGATTGAATTAACAACATGAACAGCTGTGGGTGAATCACAGATCAGTCCAAAAATCTGTGCCAAGGTTGGACATATCACATTACAGGACATATATCCATAAGCATCCCACTAGGAGAAATTTTACCGCCTATGTTTGGTTCATAACTTTACTGCATTTAATGTTTATAAAAATGCCATTTAAACGCAAAAGGAAAGAAACAAAAAATTCCACAGAGGACATCAGTGTCGTAAGCATGATGCAAATGATTGTATTTACATGACAAGACATTTTTTTAACAGCTGAATATCACATAACTGAGGAGTATGGAAAGAAAGGCTGTCAAAGTGTGTGGGCAGTGCACGTGCCCCAGAGTGAAGCTGGAGAGGGAAGGGTGTATTCATTTGAGCCAGTAGCGTATAATCCTGACAAGTTTATAAAGTGCTAAGGTGAAGAGGTTATTCACTTAGAGCATCGGTCGGCTGTAATTTAAAACAACTAGCCTTTGGATTTGTGCTGGGTTCTTTTTTTTTTTTTTACCCACCCTTGCGGGCCTCCCTCAGCGAAAGTTTTCAGCGGGACATTACACACTAGAGCAGGCAGCAGATTGTGTGAGATTACGACAACATCCTGGCGCAGTCTTGGCTCCGTAATATCTCCATGTTTGCAGTCATGGCCTGTCACCCCAGCTGACCAGTGGGGATGCCTGGTGGCTCGAGCGCGTACCTCAATCAACTTCAAGTGTTATTAAATACTGACCTCCATAAAGAAAAGTACAATGTAATGATGGTTTAAACAAACGCAATTTATCATCCTCCTCACGTTGACATTACTTTGCGCTACTGCAGCCAGCCAAGCAGGCACAGTTCAGCTGGCTGAGTGGCCATGCTCTGACCCCCAAAGGGCCCTCCACTCCCCTCAGCCCACATAAAGTGCCATTTCATTTAGCTTTGCTCCCATGGAAAAACAAGAGTATTTTCACCCCGGTTACACTAGAGATGTTCATGTTTGGTTATAAAGCCTGCAGTATCTCTGTGGTGATGCGGTAGACTTTCTAAGGTCAAGGTCCGACATCTTACCATTCTTTTTCTGGCCGTCCATTCCAAGCCTTTAGTCTTTCTCTGAACTATATAACAATATTCTAATGACTTTCTTCTTTTCCAAATGTGAGATGAATAGGATTCCATTTCTTTACCCTTAAACTGCGTGCAATGTAAGCCACGAGGAAAATGGCGCAGTAATAACGGTGCATTGCCTAAAAGCTACCCATTCAAGCCCCATACAACAAAGTTACAATGTAAAATAGTAAACCCTTGCTGGTCATGGTTGTCCCCCATGGAGCGTTGGCTAAACAGAGATTTCGTGCACAAATGTCACTAAAGGTTATTTAAAGATCCGAGGTCTATGAAGCCATCAGTTCCCAGTCAGCCATGGACGCTGCTCAATCATTGCTGCAATGCAGTCCTGGTATTCACGCACTCCAAAGTATTTCGGAGACTCACCATCATTAGGTGGAAAAATACATTTTGCTGCCTTTAACAAATAATAAAATGAAATGGATGTGCCTGGTAATTGCCATGTGTGGTTATACTTTTATGACTTTACCTTTAGGAAAAGTTTGCATTATCAGATAACCAATACATGCATCATATGGGCCAAAGCCATCAAGCAGGTCATTCAAAAAATTATGTGCCAAGTGGATTTTTATGACTGTATTTTCCTGTGTAGTATACTCTGTGGGTCAATGCTAAGCTGAAGTTGGCTGACACTTCATCTATGGAACGATGATTTTTTATATATGCTATTGACTTGGCCTTTATTGATTGGGGAGAATGTATCACACAAATCATTTTGCGTCAGATCAATAAAGAAATCTTGTGGAAAATTTATATTAAAAAGGCTTTGTTTGCTTAAGTGTGTTTCAGACAGGGTATATTGAGTGTTTTGCTGATTAATTGAATTAGTTTAAATTTGACCATGAAGGGCCCATTAAACAGTGAATTCTTAAATCACGTTCTGCCATTTATGATTGAAATGAGATTTTCAATACAATGAGCGGGCTGTTAAATAAATCAGATGTGCATTTTACAGTGCATAATAACGGGGACATAACTCTTATGAAGCAAGGTCTCCAGCTTTAGATGCACCACTTCCTGTTGTGCATTTCCATACGGGAAGTAACCTGCCTCTCATGTGGATGTCATGCCATAAACCTTTATGCACTTCTTAATCTGACAATATTTTGCAGAGCCTTGTTTGAAAGTAATTGCTTACCTCCCCAGTTTCACATAGAGAAAAATGCTTTCATTTCATTAACATACACACCATTGAGAGCGTTTGCAAATCAAGTCTATGATGGAATGTGATGTGCTCTTTCTTAAGGACTCATAAGGAGTTTCTAATTGAAACGGTGATGAAATGATCACAGTCATATGGTAATTGAAATCTTCATAAGATCAGTCATACTATTTTGAATTGTCTCCAGTCAATACCTATCACCCTGGCTCACTCATATTTGTTGCCCAATTTACAAAAGTCCGATTATGATTGGTCTAACAAATTTGTGACTGAACATATCCATTTTGAGCCTTAATTGTATCATCAATGCTAAGAGGTCTTTGGGCTTGGGAGCTTCATGCTACTATACAAGAGCAGATTTCTCCACTCAGTACCACTGAAGGGCAGATTCCTCAAGGAGCCTGACTTTGTTTTTTTTTTTATAACTATCAGTTGATCATTTCTGTTTAATTATGTGGGGTGGATTTTGGAGTAGATAACAAGGTGTTATCTCTAGGTGAGGAGGATAGAAAGGATATCAAAAGATAAAGTCCCTCTCCGGATATCTAGATTGCTACTGTTCAAATATTTTAATGATCTTTTGTTTTGAAAAGAATGAGAGTAGAGCCTAGCAAAAAAAAAGAAAAAAAAAAGAAAAGTAAATGTTAGGGAAAAAGCAAAGTGAAATAAATGAATTTAAAAAAAAAAACGTTGTGAGGAAAGGGTTAGTGCGTGTATTGATGTGTATGGAACAAATATATGGGTATATTTGTGTTCACACAGATAAACCCTGATGAAATAATCAAAAGGAAGACGAAGAGGTGGGAAGAGGAGAAATTCTATACCATAAATAATTGCCCAGGGGATTAAAAGATCACAAAAGTCAAGAGGTGTGTTAAACGCCATAAAATACAGGAATGATTGAGAAAGATATACCCGGCAAAATTGTGGTGGAGTAAAGCAGAACTCCACATGGACTAAGACAGTGCAACACATCCAAAAGGCAAAATGATGCCAGAATGCAGTTACAGAACTGAACAGCAGTAAGGTGAAATTTTCATGCAAACATGCATCTATAGGGCTATAACATCCCATATACACGCGAAACACAGCCCAGCCCAGCAACAAAAAAACTGTTATTAAAGGAATAATGACAGTTCATTTGTCCAAGCAGTCTATGACATCTGCCTTACCATAGCCCTCAGTGCTCTGCAATGATGAATCAGCTGAGGAAGATTCACCAATAAACTACTTTAAAACCAAACTGGTTTAAAGATATTGCACTTGTATATATTTAGCAGCAGATAACATGTACAGTGTTTGTTCAGTAGTGTAACACTTCAAGTAGTTCTGTGGGTATACATAAACCAGACAAAATTTAAGTCCATATTGTCATGAGTATCATCAAGTGTTTTTATCTGTTTGCAAGTTTGTTTTTAAGACAGAGGAAGAGAGAGAGCAAGAGAGCGAGAGAGAGAGAGAGCGAGAGAGAGAGAGAGAGAGAGTGAGAGAGAAAAGGGAAAACAACACATGAGGGATTACAATGGGAAATCGGCTGCTTCATTAAGAACGGATTTATTCAATCAGCTGGCTCGCCTCTTAATTAAAGGAACTAATTATACTATCGAAAGACTCTTTGACTGGTGCCTCCAAATGTGGGTCGGCCGGCATGCTTTCCCCCTCCTGCCGCTGTGAAGGTGATGACCTTGTGATAACCCATGTGTTCATCAGTCAAATTACTGTCCCCGGTAATGGTAATGCCAAAGCACTGGAACACTGGGGCCAACTAATCTGTATTCAAATTACACGCCACCAAACAGTAAGGTGGGCTCTGTGGCCATAACTCAGCTGTGGTGCAAGTGTGGAGGAGGAGAGCTCAAAGATGCCCAAGACCCCCTCCTCGCCAATCAGACATTATCATACATTTCCCAGGTGTGCGACAGGCCTGCTGGGGAGCGGCTGATATTGGAAAAATTAATCAAAAGTCCCCTGTGCGGCCTTAATGGTCAATTTAAATTAATTAATTGCTGGGGTGTGGGAAAGGACTTTGATGGGATTTGCCTCTGTGCTGTGCAGGCGAATGTTAAGGGAAAGGTTGAGTCTTAAAAAGTTACCACCGGGCCACTTTTACAGAGAGGACGGATTTAATTTGTAATCGTAATTTAAGAGGTTTCTTTTTCAGTTTTGCTATAAAACGTTTGCATTTATTTCCACTGCGTTCACAAAAATGAGGACGGGTCATCTGAACTTCCACACGTGAGCTTCTTGCTTTGTACACAAGTTTTCAATTGCAATAGACTAACTATCAAGCTGACTTATTCCCTCTAAAGGAAATTGACAACTTCGGAGTGTAAGCTGACTCCTGGACAAACTTACCACATTAAACAAATCAAATCAATCACCTTGGTTGGTGCCTGGCTGATTAATGATAATCAACACTGGCAGGTCAGTCTCACTGCTGCTTCTGTTTGCATTTTCATATTACTAAAGGAGGCAACGACAATAACAACAAAAAGAACAGAAAACATGTCAAGACAAAAATAATACAATAATACATGATAAAAGAAGTTAAATACTAGAGCCGCAGTGAGTGGAGAGCCACTTGTACATGGCACATAAACGACAGCATTTCAAAAGGCTGACCATTTTAATGTATTCCAAAGAAAATCAGCATTTAGCAAGCTAGTTTTGCAATTTATCCCTCTAAGTACTGTTTCAAAGAAAACTTCTGCAATTAACCATTGCATTGGGAAATTACTGGCAATGATGTTGTGAGTTCAAAGGAAAAGTACTTAGTTTGTATGAGTCTTTTTCCTAGATCCTTTTACTACGATAAATGTCCCTATGACTCCCTCTAGTGGAGGAAAGTTTTGCCTTTTTTCCCTCCTTCTTTTTCTTACTTTACTGTACTGGTAAGCATTGTAAAAGAAATTGGACATTCTACTTTTATGAATTGAGGTTCAGGGTCAAAAATGAATGATTTGCATTCAGCCTCACTTTTTCAGCTCAGTAAAAATATACTAGGAACCTGTATTTGCACAGTTCTAATAGATTTGATTTTAAGCAAACCACACACATCAATCAGATTTTCCAGCATTTTTTGAACTGCAGTGGACATCTTTAATAGCATGAAGAGCAGGGCTTATTCCATGTGAAAAGATTTTTTTTCTTTAACTAAACAGGTGCTAAAAAAACTCAGGCCAAAAGCCAAGCTGTCCAGCAGGAGGAAAAGTTTTGACTTTAGCTTTATGTGTCCAAGAGATGGTGGTACTGCTTTACTGTTACTTTTTGTTTTGGCCTTTTGTTTTGGCCTTCATCCCCATCCTGTGAGCCATAAAGGCATTTCAGTTGTTGTGTTTTCAGTTCAAGATGAAGTTGCAGAGCTGTTTAGCTTATCAATATTTGTTAACATCTGATAATTTCCCCACTGTATGCCCCTATCTGTTGGCAAATGAACTGTACCATACAATGTCATGGCAGTGCTTCCATCTGCATGTGACTTAACTGTGATTGTTCTGTTTTGCCTTCTTCTGCTAAGAGAAAAATATAACACTACATTTCAGAGCAGGGTCATGTTGAGGTCTGAGAAAGACATATTTGCTATACCTCCAATTTAATTTACTGTTTTGGGGAAAGTTGAGACACATTTTTAAAAGATAGGAGAAAGAGAAAGAAACAGAATTCAGCCCAAACCTCCTTTCAGTGGAACTCTGGCTCCATCATGTGGAGGAAGGTTATATGTGTACTTGTGAGTTTCACATGCACAACCATTGAGGGACATCATCTCAGCTTATCCATATTTTGGTTCCTGTTGAGCACTGGCAAACTCGATTCCCTTAATCAAATAATTACAATATCCTTGATTAGCTAAATCAGATGTGCCAGGGCAGGACCTATAAAAAAAAGACTCAATTCAGAAATTAGTTCATTTTCAGGTAAATCTAATCAGTCAAAAAGTTAAATGGAAAGCAGTTTATTTCCATCTTACAAAAAGTAAACTGTCTCCTTCCTGCGGTGACAAGCTGCCTTCACTGAGGTTCTTACAGATAATTGTAATACAACAATTTAAAAAAAATCAATGTCTCATCTGTCTCCAAAATCTAGACAAAATTGGAAGCAGTAAAAACACTGTGGTAGGTCTATATTTCACATTCATAGTCACAATATAATTCTATTACACCCATATATTCTTCGGTCCCTGCAGAACAAACATCTCAATGTCTTTTTTTTCTTTTTCAAAAAAGTATACCTACACCCACTGTGTCTTGGTCACAGACTATTTGTCATTGTGTTCAACTGGTATATTACAATATATTTGTAGATATTTTAGAGAAAAATGATTAAATAAAAACACTAATTGCATAGTACGGTTTGTCACACGGTGAATCTTGAAGTTAAATAAACATTGTAAATGAATCCTTAAATAACTTACATTACAAAGAAACGTATAGAAAATGACAACAATGCTTTAAAAAGAGAAAAGTGCTTGTGTTGACCACTGAGCACTGAATCGCCTTTTTACATTCTATAAACAACACTGACAAACCGAAACTGAAAAGTAGCAATTGTCATTCACAGCTATCAAACCTACTTGACAAGAGGTCAAACAGGAACAGAAAGTTTGATCAACAAGAATATACTAGTTGACTGCCAGATGTCTGCCAATTAATGATACAGAAAACATGTCATCTGAAGTCTTTTAAAAACTAACAAAAGATGATCCAAGGCCACAGTTTGTTGCATGTTCCATGCTTTAGGCCTGTGGTGGTGGTGGTGGTGGTGGTATGTGGATGAAGTATCAATTCCAATAAGCCTTGATGTTTCTGGAAAATGACTCAGGAAAATAATTCACAAAAAAAGCTACTTTAAAAATGAAGGAAGTAATACTAAAATCAGTATACACAGTATACAAGCAATATATAACCACACGCCAGGCAGTGTGCAGGTACCTAGTGTTTTATGAGTGTCATCTTAATGCTTCTTGTAGTTTATGATGTGTTGATTGTTAGGAACATACCAAAATGATGCATCGTCTGCTAAAACATGTCTGGCTACAAAAACCCAAATAAACACAATAATATTTTCACTTTCAATGGTCAGACTGACAAATGAGGCAAATCAACAGTGTCTAAGAAATTATACACGACATCCGCCTGTGTATTAAAATAAGAATTTATGAACAGTAAGAAGAGGCGGTCTGTTTCCAGGGAGTAACATTCCCATGAAGAGACGATCGGTGCCGTGATGTTTTCCTCCTGAAATATCAATAAACAGAAAGGTCTCGGTCCTGATCAGGACTCAGACCTGGTAAAACACTGCAGACTGGGAATTTTCCAACGAGATCCGCTATGAATGCGCAGGTCCAGCCATTCCTGCTGGGCAAGTGCCAAGTAGGACTCAGGAGGAGCTGTGGAGTGCAGCTCAGGGGTCAGTGAACCCTCGGCCTGGGTCACGACCTGGTGACAGGCTGCTTGGATGTCCATGCTCTCCAGGTTATTGAGGCTCCCAGCTGCTGCCTGGTCCACCACCTGGGCACTGTTTGGGCCTAACAAACAACAACAATGCACTAATGAAGAAACAGGTATGTACCTACACAGGCAGCAGAAGTCTCATTGTGACATCAAGTGTTGGGCATTTCAGTCTAAAAAAATGATGTGTTTCTTTAACTTTGTGTATATATGTAATGTAATTCTTTAACTTTGTATATAAATCAAGCATGTAGCCATTAAGGAGCAGGCTGCTGCATTAGTGCCACCCCAAGTGCAGTATTAGACCAGATATAAACGTAAAGGAAAGTAAGAGAGACGACTATACATGTGTATCTGTCAACATTATTTGCAGATTAATTAGTCTTGGTATTTGTTGAAACTCACAGCAGCGTCTGAAAGGTTCCCAGACTCGTGAGGGCATATATGGTTTGGCCATAGGCTGCTGGAGAAGGCATACAATGGCACTGTCCACCTGGTGGAAGACACGCAGAGACAGGAGCCTCTGGAGCAGGTCCTCCGAAAGGCTGTACTCCTCAGAACGGATCAGGTCTCTGATCAGGTCAAAATCCTGCTTCAGCTGCAGTGCCCCCTGGATGCTAGAGAGAAAAGAAATCTGGGTAACTTAATAAGCTTCAAGCATTACTTCTATCCACAGAATATAGAAGAAAACAAACTAAGAAAGAAAAGATTTGCAGCAGACATTTTTTTGAGACGGGTATTTTTGAAACCATTACCTTTTGATACTGAATGTTTAATGTAAAAAATTGTGGATTATATATGAGAATACAGAAATGAGAATACTCATTTCTGATTTCCACTGAGCACAATATCTTATTTAGTTACAAGTCAGTACTAATGAACCGAGATATTATCTGGCTACCTAAATTTGATTTTCTGTTTGAGGATGTGCTCCATCCAGGCTTCCATGAAGGCGGTCATGGCCTCAGTCAGGGCAGGGATGCGAGCTTCATCAGATAATGGCTGCACACCCTCCAGCACCTGCCCAATCACACTCTGAGCTGCACTGGCTGCATACTCACTGGGGCTGCTGGGTAATTCTGTCAAACAGATATGAACGGAATCATATCTACATGTTAGGAGACAGAATACCAAAGTCATTCATGCGTTGTGAATTTTTAGCACGTTTTCACCTGTTTTGCAGTTTACTCTCCAGTGTCTGCCTGATGGCATAGTTTGCTCAAAGATCTCCACAGACATTTTTTTGCAGTCCATGGAGAAAATCTTCAAAACCAGCTCTGAAAAAGCCTAAAGAAATAAAGACTATTAGCAGTCAAGTCATCAAAACAACTGATTTTCCTGTGAAATGTTTAAATGATAGGTATCTGAAAACATCAGCAATATTTTCAGAGTTGTGATATTTGAAGTGTGACACACCTGTAGTTCTGTAACACCCTGTCTGAGCTGGGCTGCATGCTGCGTAATAAGAGAATGATCTGCACCTGTGAGCGCTGCCTCTGCTCCCTGTGCCAGGCTCTCCACAGCAGCCTTGAGAGCCTATAAACACGCATGTGTGAAAAACTACAGCTGACAACAAAACAGTGACTTTAAAAGCTTATCAACATGCATACACAAAGATTTCTGAGTGAGCCAAATAAATCTTAAATTACTTCTTATTCAAGTCAGCAATCAGAGATGAAAACATTATGAATACCTTGAGATCTCCTTGTGTGACCAGCAAGAATTTAGTAAGGGACCACGAGGCCAGAAACTGGTAGGCCTTACTCATGATCCAGAAGGTGGAGGACTGAATGGTTGCCACAGATCTACTCAGTGACCCCATGTGACGGAACCTGAAAGTCCTGGCATCACATTCACCTATCAAGAGAGATTATATGTATCAATATTCTGCATGTAACAGACAGCAAGTCAGATCTGTACTGTTTCTCTTGTTCCAATAATTGCACTGCAAGTACAATCCATTTACACTCTTAACTACTTCAAATTAAGATCTTTCACTTAATTGAAAGTCATCAGAGGGCTTCCTTGTCCCTGGGCTATGTAAGAGACAGCTAAATCAGATCACAGTACGCGCCTGCGTTTGGACAGTAGATGAATTCGTACAGGTGTTTACCTGAGTTTGAGTCTGAGGTCTGCTGCAGATGCTGAAGCACACACATGAGAGGAGGAAAGAGTTGGAGAATATGGTTCATGGTAGCTGTCCTCACAGCTGAACCATCATTTTCAGTTTCAGGAAGACATTTATCCTTTAAGCTTGAGCCCAGTGATGCACACATTGCTGAAATACAAATGCACTCACATTAACATCCTTGGTAAAATAACCATATTATTGTAAAACCAAGTTGGAAAAAACCAAAAAAGTTCTGCTCTTGAACGATGATGACATTTATCTAAACAACAGAAATGCACAATGTGACGCAAAGATATTTTAAGAGAAGAGTGATTGTTTTGGATAAATAGCTAAATTGATCTTTCTGGTCATTTTGGATAAATGACCAAGAACAGCTTGACTAGCTGTCTGGTCGTTGAATTCAGGTGTACTTGAAATGCATGTCAATTTTGTGGTTAAACCAACACCTTACCTTCATCCCAGGCCAGGAAAGCAGCATTGGTCAAAATCTGAGTGCAGAAGCCAATCATCTCTTTCTTGCATTCTGCCGGGATGTTTTCTACAAATCAAAAAACGTCCGATTAGAGGCTGATACACTCCAGAGCTTTGTTCTATTTTGCAAATATTAGCTTTCAAAACAGCTCAAATCCTTGCAAAACATACCTTCTTTACAGGCATGACTGATCCATGTGGCCAACAGGAACACCATTCGGTTGTTCCACTGGTTCACACTACCCAGGGAGCTATAGTGAGGTGGGTGATAGAAGTGCTTGATGACTGTTTTGTTAAATTCCTTCCAGACCATGCTTCTGTATTTAGCAAAAAGTTCCAAACAAGCAACTGATTTGCTCAGGTCTTTCCAGTGGACAGCTCTGTGCATCCTGTGGTCGACACGCGGCCTGTTTGTTAGCCTGACCTCTCCTTCACTAGTCTGGTAACAACCCTCCCCAGGAGCACCTACAGTCACTGCCCTGTCAAGATGGGGTCTTTTGAGGACATGTGGTGCCAAAAGGTCTGTAGAGCTTACCAAGGCTTGGAAAAGAATCTCAAGACATTCATGGTCTTGATGGATGAATCTTGAAAAAGGAAGGTCAGAAGACCAGCAGACGTGCAAAAGCTCATTTGGGGGCTCTTCTGGGATTTTTTCAGGCACATTCTCTGCTTTAGCTTGTTCAACACTGGAAGATGAGGGTGGGACATTTGATTGTGGGTGAGGTAGAAGAAAGTGCTCCCACTGCTGGTTGGGGCACTCTGTAAGCGACAAGAGTGCACCTTGCTGAGCAGCCCAGTGGTGGAGTTGTTCAGCTGCAACACGTGCTCTGTGTTCAGCCAGGATCTTCATCAGCTGTGTCACCGAGAAAGGTTCTGGCATGATGCTTTTTCCGGGCCAGCCTGAGCTTAACCATGTCTGGCCTAACAGAAACACTACCTGTGTGTCTTGGTGCTGGACTTTCTGCTCCTCAGCAACATGATTGAATTGTTCCACAGAGGACAAAAGGTCCTCTAAGGCATCTCTGGGTATGCGGTCAAGCTGAGCAGCAGCAACTGCAGAGAGGGTCGTGTGAATGCACCGTTCCATCAGCAGCAATGCCTGAAAGCCCAGTGTCCTCAAACTCTGCCTTACATTGCTAAGGGTCTCCATCCGATGAAAAAGAACACGGTGCAGGTAGGCATCTGTGCGTGCTTTGGCATAGAGCAAGTTCCAGTGGCTGACATGGAGTCGTAGTTCCTGGCACAGTATTTTGAGACCCAGATTCCAGGTAGAGTTACAATGCTTCACAGCTTGGCCCCTGGCAGCCAGTAAGAACTGTGCCCGCTCCAGCACCGTACCAAGTTTAGCCACAAAGCTGACAGCCACAGAGGAGCGTCGAGTGTACTCATGGAAGAACAGGAGCAGTGCTCGCTCCTCCAGCAATTGCTGCAGTTGTCCATAATGCTTACTGAAAGCAGCCACCTGAGGGTGGTAGTAAAAGTCACCATCCAATGCAGGGGAGAGTCTCCCAACGCAGCTTTGCAGCTGCCCGCCTGAATGCGGGTCCCGCAGCATGTGGTACTGCGAGCTGAGGGCTAGCAAATTCTGCTCAAGGCGCTGCAGTCGCACAGAGGACCGAGAGGTCAGATTTTGGCATGCAACAACATTGTCCTCATTCTCATAGTCCCAGTTGCCATCATCACTCTTTTGCCTCAGAAGCCACTTCAAGTTGGGGTTAAAGCGTGTTCGCAGAAGAGCCTCCGCCCTCTGAAGAGACTTAGTGAATGAGCCCTGACACCACGAGGCTGTGGTAAACATACAAAGGATGATACAGAGATGAAAAGGAGAGATGAAATAACATTTTACCAAAAGCAATAATGTTGCCTAAGCTTAATGACTTTACGTTAAATGGTTTAAAAAGAAGTCTTTCGTTTCAATTTACCATCATATTTGTCCTTTGAGAGACAGTTCTCAGTGAGGATTTCTTGTGACAGATCTGTCTTCTTCTGAAATCCATAAGGAAAGTAACAGATTAACAAACTGATTTTTCGAAACATAACCATTAAAAATCCCTTTGTTTTAGTAACCAAGAAAAAAGACCTGTTCATCATCTTGGGCTGGAGGATCAGTGCTGTCGATTACTGGACAAGACTCAGTCTTATCTGCATAACACAGAACACAGGCCACAACACAAACGCATTTTGCTTATTTAGAGACAGATTATTTATAGCTTATTATTATGACTTAAAATTAAACAAACTGTATGGCCTATACTCTTAAAACAATGTTACAATGAAATTACAAGTCATTTATTTCATATTAAGAGAGTGGATATGAAATTACAAGTTATTCAGTTCAAATAAAGACAATAAGATGCATGGATGAAAAAAATAGAAAAGTAATCATAAAGTCAGTATGTTATTTTTCAACCTCTACAAATAAACGGAAGTAAGCACTTAGCCACTCCAGCTACCTGCCACTTGCTGAGTTCCTCCATTTGGATTCTTGCCTGAGCTGACCGCACTCGGTTCACTCTGAGAATTCCCAGAGGTCTGAGCCATCTTTGTAACCAACTTTCCTCGCTCTCACAAACACATCCGTAGAGCTATCACATGTCTCCTGTAGTTACGGCAAGAAACAGACGGTAGAAGGTAAACAGAAGTCTATCTTTACTTATGGAAAGGTAACAAAGACGTATTTGGCGAAATTTTCAGCTTGCAATTTCGGCATTGAAGACGAGCCGTGGCAAGTGAAAATGTCCCAAAAAGCTAAAATGATACTGAGATGTATATCCCATAAAATGAAAGATCACGACATCGAAATAGTCAAATCTGTTCAACAGTGAACAAAAATTCAAAGAGGTCCCATATACTCTGCTTCGACGAGGTCTATCAACTGTTTATTTACGAATGTCGACCTATATTCACCGATGTTCAACTAGATACATCAAAACAACTATTGTTAGAATACTTCAGGAGTGAAGTAGCTGGCTAAGCTAGTTACCGAATCAGTGCAAGCTAGATGGTGTATTAGACCTTCCGTTACTCACCAGTGAAATCATAGTCTCAGTTTGAGACTCTCAGATACGATGAAGAAAATACTGTGATGACACACATTGCTTGACGTTGACGTTTCTAACGGCAGCTGGCAATAACACATACTAACTAATTAAATAAAGCTAGCGTTAGCTGTAAGCCAGCTGAGAGATGCCAGCATTCACACACAGGAAGAAAGTGACTCGATGATATAGCTTACGTTCCTCTTTCCGAAATACTTTCATGGGAAGAAACGATCACGATTGTCGACACTTGATTAAGGTTAAATATCTATTATTAGAGAGCTCTACCTTCAGTTGTACATAGCTTGCTAATTAATCCTACAAGGGGCAAGAAGTACGTTCACTATAATTAGTACACAGCCTACATCGTGACCCGTTGCTCTTGCATGGGATGAGCCAAGCCAATCGGGAGAGAGTGCCGTTGTTGTGTTTTGTTCCTGGGAGGAGCATTAGGATTAGATCATCGGCCCCAGACTTGAACCAGTTTGAATGTTGTTTCTGTCAAATGTCGTAATATCAAGTAACTCCATAATCGAAACTCTAATTCCTGTAAACGATCCATGAAATAGTGCATTGGCATTAAATCTTCTGGGCAATTCAGTCACACCTTTCTCCAAAATTATACGATGAGCATCGAACAAGCATTTCGTTGTTCAAATTTTATTCATCCATTTGAAAATATTAACAATAAAACACTTGCGTTAACGGCTTGTCAAATTCTGCAACAAAAATAAAAATGTTTCTTTTCATACGTTAAAAAACACAACAGACTAAAATATATTTACACACAAATTTTCAGTTTCTGAGGCTAAACAGTATCTGTAATTTGTATGAAGTATTTCCACCAAAAGTTATTAAGTTTTCTTTTTTTTAAACATATGATTATTTGTCTTCCTGAATGAAATCACTATTTTACAGAAGTTCCAGAACTACCATGACAATGATAAGAAATACAAATGTCAATGTGAATCCAAGCGAAAGTATGAAACGATGTGCTCCCTCTTCACCGAAACAAAATAACCAAACAAAACAAACAAACAACAAAAAAAATCAAAACAATGGTATCAAAAAGGCACCTGACAACACAGATAATGCTTGAAGAAAATAAACACCATAAACTGTAAAGTCCCAGGCTGTGGATTCTAGCCATCAAAGGCAGACCTCAGCTGATCAGGAGGTATTATTTGCTGCATTGGAGATCCAGCCATGCTGCACCAGCTGTTGTCATGTTGAACCTCAGGCCATTTCAGTCTCATCAGTCTTCATCATTTTGCTGGGAGTCGCGGTGCATGAGTCCTGAGACATATAAGAAATGGATGCATTGATTAACTCATTCATATAGAGCACAGTCAACTCATCTGATTTTCATACAGTTGAACGTGTTAGCATCTAAGACTGATTCCTGTATTATGCATCTCTAGATAAATTTCAGTACACGAATGATGTATAATTAATACCATTATGGTGAACAGGTTTGCTAGTAATAATTTAAGTAGGTTCAATGATGATTGGGTGAGAGAAAACACTTACATTTGACGAAGATGCATTGTTTGATGTTGGAGATACAGCATCTGCCTCTGGATCTGGTGAACATTCTACATCTAACTCAATGTCCATGATGTCATCAAGGTCAATCTCCTCTCTGAAATGTATGAAGCATGTTAGTTATGTTGTTCAAAATTCAGAAAAAACAGCTGTTTGACAGAACACAACAACTAATGGATGGCATAACTTTCAAATTTCTATATGACCTAGGGACTAGGAACGGATCACTGAAAAGTTCTGAAAAACCTACATAGCTTGAAGATCATGGCCGTCTTGAGCAGGCGGGTCCCACGCATGAAGCTTTACCCTCCATAGTTTAATCTGTTGGTCCCATGAGCGACGGCTGTACTTCTTAAACTTGTTTGGGGTTCTGGGATGGACCCCAGGCTGTCTTAGATGCCTAAAATAACCAAAAGAGAGGCATATGCAATGCTGATTTTCATAAATGCTCAATATTCTCTTATACATCATCCAGAGTTTCTTCTAAGTTATATCTCCTTTGCCTTTCAAAACGCAAATGCGGAAATTCAACGCAGTCTTACATAGACTGCATTGATCACAGTTAATTATTCATTTATGCTCCAGAATGCAAATTGGGTTTTTGGAGCTGTCACGTACTTGGGCACCTCTTTGATGTATCGGTCATAGGCAAGGGTGTTCTTTCCATAGTTGATTTGTTTCTGTCTCCTCATGAGGACAACCTCGTCAGTTTCAATGTCTCCTGGTATAGGGGAGTCTCTGGAATCCCTTGAGTCTGAGCTGTGGAGATGATAAACAACCGTTCCCATCTTACTACAGCAAAAGAACAATCGAAGTACGTCTCTGCGTGGTAGTTTGAAATAAGATCCTTACAGTAAAAGACAACTGATTACTGATACAGTGCAGTATCCACAATTACCACAATGATGAACACATACCTTCCAGATGAAGTCTTTCTTTCTCTTTGGGCAAAATCGGCCGTCAGAATCCTCCGTCTGTACCTGTGGGGGAAAAAAAAAAAATAAAGAAAAACATAAAATAAAAGATTACTGAAGCATCACCCCACCAGTAATCTAGGCTACAAAAACACGAATTTGACCATTAGGCTGACAAGGCTGTTCAGTAAAAAGGCACTTAAACATACTGTTTATTGTGCAGCACTGAGGAGCCCCAGTTTACAGTTATTATTTGCCTCTGTATAAACAACGTATGCGTATGCAGGACATGTGACTGACCGTTGGATGTCACGTTGGACATTTGTGCGCATTTCATCAGCTTCCACCTCATCACCCCAGTCTCTTATTCTTGACACAGGACCTTGGCTCTCCGGGGTGGTAAAACTGCACATGTATCATAACACATTTGAGTGATCACGCTAACAGATCACTAAACTTTGAAGTCACTCCTCAGTTGCATTTAACTTGTTGGAAAGTAAAATAGTGTGGAACAGCCTACCTTTAAAAACTAAGCTATGCATGCTATCAAGTTTTGACAGATATATTTAACACTGTGGTTTGTGTGAAACAATAAAGTTACCAGTCCCAAATCTACTTTACCTTGGATGCCGATTGTCTGTGGATCTGTGATCTTTTGTATTCCTTCCACTAGCGGCTGGCTCTGAGTCCCCATGTGTTCGTAGATTACCATCGGAACCACGCTTCCTACTCTGAGAATACCTTGAAGTGCCCTTACTCCTGTAACAATGATAAAGTGTTAGCCAAAAAAGTAACTGTAATAACAGCACAGGAAATCCAGTCAAGGATACGTTCGGAAAAAAAAAGTCACGATAACAGATGAGTGCACACATCAAGTAAATGATCGTATAACTAGTAAAATTCCAATTATTACTCAGTGTTGTGTTCGTTAAGGCTACGCTCAGTATGTTGACGGCTTATCTTCGATAAACGTCAACAGAATTGGGAAGGCGGTTGCCGTCCTTTCCTGCAAGCTCACCACCGTTAGTGTTAAGTTTCGATTCAGGCTAAACTACTGTAATAACAGAAAATATGACCCATCACAAAGCAGTGCACCAAGGCTGTGAGCAAGTTGTTGTCGCGGCGGTAATGAATTTATTCACGTCTGGCAGTGAGTAAATTCACCAACTATTTTATTACAGCTATCTGCAGAGGGTTTGTTATCATGCGACAAGAATGGCGGGAGCTAGCTGACAGCTAACGAAAGATAGCCATCCAGGGTTAAACTGCTGCTCAGTGAACTGCCTTTTCGCTTGAAGTGTTAAATAGCATGTGATGGGATAACACAGAAAAAAATAGCTTTAAAGGAGCCCTCATGTTAACCTTCTCGCGGAGCATGATGTAAACAACATCAAGCTCACTGATTCCCAACTATACAACCAACATTTTCAGTGAACTTCTGAACCAGACCTTAGCTATCGTGTTAACTACTCAAAACGACTTTTAGTCTAAATTATAATCCCTCCCTATAGCAGCAATAGAGAGTCTTTCGGAGGCGTTGAGCCAAAGAATGGACATTCGATGCTAAATCACTGATTAACCAGTGGTATGTTCGCACACGTTTTGTGAACATCTGTTAGGCAGCTAGTTAGGTTGTTTTTCATTCAGAAGCCGTGTTAGCAGTGGCTGACTGGTCTTTGTTGCTAAAACTCGCGGGAGACCAGCACGGCGAATCACATCAAAATAAAGATGCGAACTTTAAACATTCGTGCACTTACCACTGACTTCAAGCAAAAATAGCTCGGCGACCTACTAACCTGTGTTCGTCAGCTTTGTAGTCATTGTTATGTCTATAATTTCGATGATAAGACATGATGATGTTGAGACCTATGTTCACCACACCGCTTGGTCCAGAGAGAGGGAACCCAATACACGATCCGCGCCAAAGCGGGAGGATATTATTCGGTCAAAGACCTGTAGCGCAAATAACAGCAAAAGCGGACCAGATGGACAACTCTTGGTAAAGAACACTACCGCCTTATTGGGGGAGGCGGGGTATAGCCATATAAGGCAACAATGAGAGGAACTCACTTTGGTCGCGTATTGCAGACAACACAAAAAATTGAGGCTTATATGTGAGGGACGAAATGCTAGACTGTTACATAAGCAATTAATACATATAAAATTTTATTACGAACACTTCTGAACTAACTGAACATTTAAGATACTTCTGTAAGTTGAAAAAGGCTGAGTACCTGTCGTTAACGGCTTTTTACAGTTACAAATCATCGCATGTTCCGAACAGCGTTTCTTGTGTATTGCTGTTTTCACTCCTTCTGTTCTCTTATAATTCTATACTCCTCCTCGAGTTGTTCGATCATAGGACTTCATATGTGTAAATTTAATTGTTAAAGCCTCACCGTTTCAGGTACCTTGGCTTTGTTAGACTCCGCCCAGTTTCTGGTTGCACGTTTCTTGGAGCGCTACGCAGTTAACTATCTATTTTTTTGTACAATCTGTAATAATGGTGCGGTGAAGGGTGTCGCTCATTATTGTGTCACTTCCTGGGACGAGCTGGGGTCGTAAAGTGCTACCGAGCCTGTTTCTTGTATGCGCTCTGTTAGGATCCATATACCCTATTTTAAATAATCGTCTATCTAAGAAGGTTTGCTCTTTATATAATACACAAAATGTGTCGTTTAAAGAAGAATCCGACACTGGTTTCACCCGAAACAAATTGGGTGGCACACGCAGAATGTCATAGTATTGTTAAAGCTATGCTCAGCGTGGAGCCTACGAAAGCACACCTGCCTCGTATCCGGTTCAGTGGTAGATATGACACCCATCATTGATCTTATGTAGTTGTATTTATCTTGCAGGTAAAGCACGGAGCTACCAGGCTTTAAATGTCTCCAGCGCTCATTCTGAGGTAGTGAGCCACACATCTGGTGATGTTGAAAAATGGACAACTGTAAGTCTAAACTTCATCGCTCTGATTAGTTGGAGATGTGTCTGTACCTTAAAATTCAGCATTCACACAATTCGCTAGTATGGACAGACAACGTGCCTATCTACTCCATACTCCATATCCTGTTCCTGTGAATGCTGTCAATGTTGAACATTCTTTTAACAGGTCCTTGTTATTATACTGCCTTTAAAGACTGGACAACTGTCAGTTTACGTGAAAAAGGAATCCCGCATTTATTCCCTGAGTTTACTCTATATTTGATATATGTATAAATCAGAGAAAAGGAACACACAAAAATATAATAACTATGAAGGTGTCATGCACAAACGAGAAAGCCATAATCATAATGATCGGGAAGCCCAAGAAAAATGTTTGTTGGCTTTAAAGTTTTTCAGTTTCAAAATCAATACTTACTATGAGAGTTTCCAAACCTAAATGAAACAAAACCTTTAAGACCTTATCATTTATGTCTGTCACTGAAAATCTTGAAAGTTCCCCAGTTGTTATGTAAACAGATTATTTCAATGTATGTTTGAGGCACACGGTACTTTTCAAAATGAGCGAAATGGGAAAGCTGACCAAAATATGAGGAAATACCTTATTATTACATTACAGCTTCTCAGGCACATGGCATCAAAATATTACAATCAACTCAATAAAGATGAGAGAAGGCAAGGCTTAAAAAAAAAAAAAAAATGAACATGAACAAAAATTGAAGTCCAATTCTCATTGGGGCTGTTTTCATCAACAGTTGTCCCATGATGACGTGTGATTAATGAGCAATGCAAACGTCCAAAATGCAGAATTTGGCCCTACAGGTTGGACAGGGCACCCTGCTGCCCAACCAGGTCTCTGGCCGCTGCTGGTCCTGTCGACTGGCAAACCACTTTCCCATGCAGGTGAGGCACCACATAGGTCGGCAGTAACACTGTTGGCAGTCACCTTCACCCTCATCATGGCAGAGTCGCACTAATTTAATGCTGGCACTCTCCTGCATGCACCCGATACAGGGCTCCAGTTCCTTAAAAAGACAAATGCACTTTAAACTTAGATAAACCATTTTATCACTTCCACATACACAAAACTTATTTAGGTTGTCAGGCAACACAGTGCTATTTAGAAATCAGGTTAGCAGAAAAAAAGTACCTTGTATATGGGTGAAATCAAACATTCATCAATTTTTTAGGCTTTTCTTGGCCCATTCCATGTCTAGATCAGAAAGCTAGATCATGTACACTACAGTGTGTTTATACAGTGATAAAATGACATATTTTGTTTTGCACAAAATAATGTACAATTTGCTTAGTGTAAGTGTTCGTCCCTACATATATACACTTTTATCAACAAAAACATTTCAGTTTCTTTCCTGTCTACCTTCATTTTTCTTTCTAAACTGAATGCAGCTGTTTGTTTCACCCCAGAGCATACTGTGCCCCCTAATGGGGAGCACGGTTTAGAAGTGTGTGCAAGATACATTATAGAATTCTTCTAAGAATTGGGAAGTAGTATTATGAAGGAATGAAGTTTGGTGATATGTTTTCTTGTTTATGGATGTGAAAATTCTCAGCTTGTGGATAAGATTTAATCACCTGGCATGCTTGTTTTGTGAATTTTGTCATTGGGAATTTGAGCATTTGCGTGCCATTTATCATTCGTTGACTTACCTCAGGTCACCTCACAAATACCTCAGCATACCATTTGAAGAAGGGAGGATCTCTTTGAAACACATTATCGTAAATCAAATGGAAATATAAACAATGATTATGAAAAATAAGGGAATTGAAAAAAACTGAGTGGACCCCAGCAAGGGGCTGAGACCAGAGCTGGCCTAGGGAAAACATGTTTGAGAAAACAGGTTAGTTCCAACTGGATCTGGGTGCCTGCGGCCTGCCTAGAAATGTTCTTTTTCATTTTGTGTCCGCTTCGTCTATTGTGGTGCACTCATGTTAGGTTAGCAGCACACATGTCCTAAACAATTAGATTTATTATGTTCTCTTGGCAGTGACATAGACCATTGCCCTTAACACTGCCAGTGATGTTGTGGCGTTCTCACCTGTCCGCTTGTGCGCTCGTAAACTGGGTTCATCTCCACATGGGATTTGAAGGTTTCCAGGAAGAGCTCACTCATTGTTAGATGAATGACAACATTGGCAGCATTCCTGATCGGAGCGTGTAATTTCTCTCTAAGCTCAGCATACTCTGTAGAATTCAATCTGAACAGAGCCACGACATGTGTGTTACTTATATGCGCATTGGATATTACAAATGTACATTTTCTTGTAAAACTGCCTAACAGATAATAAAAACAGTACCTTATGTCAAAAGCCTTGACTCTGGGATTGATGCTGGCGACTGTAAGGGTCAGGATCTGCACAGGACTGTTTGAGTCAGGTGAAAGATCGTGCTGTTTTGAGTCTGTGACAGTTAAGTGTGTGTCTTGCTGCAATGCAACATGCAGGTGATATGTTGTGACCTTCATTATCCATGTGTCAGTAATGATCACTCTAGCACCAGGGGGACCTGTCGCAAATTTGTCAATGCGGCGGAATTCTGTGTTGATGGAAGATGCCACTGCCCTCCAGCTAGACTGTGGTAATGCATGTACACTAAGGCACCTAGCTATTGGGTGATTAGACCATTTATTTCTGGACCAGTAAAAAGCAAGGGCACAGCTCAGAAGCAGAAGAGTGGCTGACACTGCAAAATACAGCTGCCAGCCTTGGCTGGCTGAGTGAACATACACAAGATTCAAATCTGGAGTCGCAATGCACATCCCCATGTAGTAACCTGTGGAAAGGAATTCAGTGCTTTAGTAGCTAGATATTTAAAATGTTTCAACTGAAACCAATACATCAAAACAGTTCCAAACTGTGATTTTTAGATTGCAACTCACTCCAACACTTCTGACTCAATGTTTGTCATAAAAACAAACAAACAATAACAACAAACAAACACAACAACTGAAGAGCCCATTTGCAACCGATTAGAATGACTTTATGCGTAGCTATGGCTGATGAAAAGTTATGAACAGATAAAGGATCGTGTTTCGTGGACAACACTGGTTTTGTCTGATTAGCCAACAGGGGCTCAGGGAGTTCTTATGTAACCATCCGAAGTTGCACTGTAGCAGTCATTGAACTAAGGAAAAGAGAAATTACTAAATTATATAAGCTGTGGGACCGACACGGGACGATAAGACGGTATATGGATGTACACATCAGAATATGTGGCGATATGAACGACAAGAAAACTTACCAAGAGGTAATGAGCAGTGGGCAAGCACAGTTAAGGTCGTTCTTTTGATGTGGTGGTGAATAAAACTAATATCCTCGCTGCCTAACCATCCCGAAAATATATTTTGTATCGTAAACCCTGCTGAACGAAATTCGTTCGGGGTGAAGACAAAACAAAAAGCAAATACTATGTAGGCCAAGGTAAATGTAGTATCTGGACTATCCATGTTCACGTCAGCGGTAAATAGTGGCAAATTCACTTCCTGGATTTCCGCGCAACGTTTTCAAAATAAAAGCCCGTGGAACTGGTCGTATTAACCAATTGCCCGCTTGCTATTGATCAGTTAAAATTTTACGACCAGAACATTTTATACCCTGCTCAATGCAATTTTATGCCATGTATCTTTCATGCAATTCTGTACCACATGTTGTGCATGTATAATCACTTTAAACCCACAAATTAAATACATGGCGCAATGAGATCACATTAGACACATTAGACATGGCATAACCGGACTGGAGCAAATAAATAAAGCCGCCTTACTTCACTAATTTAGGTCACACATAAACTCACCCGAATTTCAGAGCAGAACATAAATGTTTGAATAAAAATGGGCTGGGTACTAAATAATATCATGAATGTGAAAGGCCTAATAAGATTTAAAGCAATAAATGGACAGTAATGGACAGAGTGCTTGTAACGAATAATTACAGCATCACAATGCATTCTATGCTTAATGACATGGATAGTGCTTGCATTACATGTTATGCAGCAATACTTGTGTAGTTATGACATGCCTTGAGATGTCACCACACAACAGTGGTGTAATAATGATCTTGTGCAATATCATTGCAAATTACCGCTAAACACACTGTTATTCACAATTTCGCTCTCATCCTTTCAATGACAGTGCCAAATAAAAATTACTTGTAGTGCCAATAGAGAAGATTTAGGCCCCAAGAAGAATAACACACAACAGGAACTATTATTTTCCCATGGCATTCGTTTTTAAAACCCTCTGGCAAAAACAAATTATAATGATGAGCGCTCTGGCTTTATTGCTCACTGTCATTTTGCCAACCACTAAATCATTACATTTCATTAAGCACTTCACTTTGAATGGTTCACGATAATTATCAGTTATACCCACTACACCCACCATTTATTGACTGAAGCCTCATTAACCCCATAAGATTTTGCAGTATAGTAACTGCTCAGCAGAAGTTTTTAATTGTGTGATCTCTTGAGGCATCTCTGTGGCTTCAAAATGGGCAGACTTGCAATTTTGACCTCACTTTGCCAAATTTTCTTTTCCTTTTTTTTTTTTTTTTTTTTTGTAAATGTTCAGTGGGGTAGGGTCTGACATGGAAGGACAGATATTCTTCCCAGGTTCCACAGTTAGTAAGTTGTAATTTTGGCACTGTTAGTTATTAAAAGGTGAGAGAAAGACAATAAATTAGTCCATCTTGAGACCTACTGTTGTTAAACTCTGCTCTCTATTAAACTATTGTCTCACAGTTAAACTAAGAAAAAATATCACACTGGCTGTTTACTTTTTGAGATTTATTCAAGAACTATCACACACTCACAACATGTCAGGACCCATAAAGGCTACAGTTTATTTTGTTGAATGAGTTTCCAGACTTTGGGCTGCAGCACTGCAGAGGTCTATGCAGGAATGCAAGAGTTGTGTCTGCCAAGTGGAATGTAAGCTGTTCGTAGTTTATTAGCTATGAACGTTACCGAAATTTCAGTACGGAAAATGTCTTGTCAGATCAAATATTCATCAAACCTGTCACTGATCAAAGTAAAAGGTAGACATAGGTAGACTATGAGCCAAGTATCCTGGCTATACAGTCACAAGTAGACTCTATAGCCATTCTACTACTAGTAGTTTGATTATCCTCATAGTCAGAATAATGCATTTCCTGTAACATGTTACTGACATCTGAAGTGTCTCAGCATGTGGTGACCAGATCTGCTATTACCTGTCCTTTTGAGCAATATTTATGATAGGGTTTTATTAATATTTGCTCTACCTATATTTCTTTAGCAAAATATTAGATATGTACAGTACATCTGGGTAGAGGGAAATGCCTGAAGAATGTTTGTCATACCAAAATGAACCAAAGAGAATAAATAAATTAAAGATTTCTAAAACAGAGAACATTTGTCTGAACAGAAGGATGGCAAAACTTGCTTTTAAATGAAAAGGCAGGGACCTGTGGCTTTGAAACACTTAGAGCATTTTAGTTAGCTATGAATTACCTCATCAGAGGAACACTGTGACACTGCCAGCTGGAAATATTTACTCTTGGGGTCTTGGGGAGGGCTGGCGTCAGGCAGGGCTAAGTCCACGCCAGAGGAATTTAATATCAGGAGGAAGCAGCAGGTCGCTGGGCAACTGGCATGTTGCCCAGGAACAACTGGAGGCCCTTGTACTTGAAAAAAGAAAGAAAGAAAAAGAGATTGTGTTAAATGCCTGTGTAGCTCCTTCTGCTTTGCAGGAAAATGTCTTGTTGTCAGGGTCTATCTGATGATATGGCTGATGACAACAGCATGTGTTTTTATATTCAGTACAGGTTTGATCAGCCTGGAATTACCATTTGAGGGAATAAAAGTGTTCCTTATAAATCAGGAGTCACTAACAACAACAACAACAACAACAACAACAATAATAATAATAATAATAATAATAATAATAATAATAATAATAATAATAATACGATTACAAGATTGCCGAGGGCTTAAACTACATTATAACACATTGGGTGGATTGAAGTTTGAACGTTTATTCTCATGCATTTGCGACATAGTTTATTTCTGACACCAAAATAAATAATGTCAGAATATTTCTTTTAAGCTATATTACAAACAAAAGAGATTAAATGTACTCATTGTAATCTAGTCAAAGAGTCTTTTATTCGCTGTAATTTATATTGTTCCATAGCTTCAATATGTGATCAACTCCAGAAGGAGGCGCAATTTCCTTTAACATGAAGGCTCTTGGTTAACTTTGATGTGTGGCTGCAAGGATTATTACACCTAATAAAATTTAGCTGTTTGGAGGTGACCAGGACATTTGGACATTGTAAAAAT
This sequence comes from Chanos chanos, assembly GCF_902362185.1. Classification (NCBI taxonomy): domain Eukaryota; kingdom Metazoa; phylum Chordata; class Actinopteri; order Gonorynchiformes; family Chanidae; genus Chanos; species Chanos chanos. Next base: position 42,679,665 of record NC_044496.1, read on the forward strand.
CAAATGCAAATCACATATCTCTTCTTACCCCTAAGCTTTACGAACAATAACAGTCTGTAATAAGTAATTTAGTATAAAACAAGTGGTTACGCTCACAGCACATTTCATTCAGATATTAAACTGAACATAATGTTGGTCTCGAAACATAAAACATTTAGGGATGTTTTAATGTGTAACACTTCTGATTCCCCGCGAACTTAAGCACTTTTTCAGTATGCTATCCCAGGTGGACGTCGGAGAGGGGAGTTTGTCTGTAGCCGTGTTGCGGAGACACAGCCAATGTGATTATTTGAGTACCACCGGGGTCGTTTTATTTTGGGCGGTCTTCTGGTGGAGGCGGCGTGCTGACTTATCTCGCCAACAGGGGCTTCTATGTAAACTGAAGCTAAATAAATACAGATGAACCTCCGAGCACATTCACAAAAATGCTGGCAATGCCTGCATGACTTCATAAGAGTGTCGGAATCCACAGGAGCAGCACGCGCTCATGAATACAGCCTGTCCTTGATTTCTCTTAGATACCAGAAACATGCGCTTGTGATTAGAGTCGTTGTCTACTAAAAATTGTAGGTTTTTAGCTGTTTGCACAACTTTGATCTTTAAACGTTTCGCGGACAGACTTGGACTGTCGTAAATTTTGGGGATAAAAATGAAGAACCCTCATCTGCATAACGGTAATTGGAAGACACTCAATCCGACGGAAGTATCTACCTCAAAGAAGTTTAAACGTAAAGCTCGGGAACCCGTCAAACGTATCAGCGAGGATAAAAGTTATAAATATGATCACAAAATTGACGAAAACTCATTGGCGGACTTGATGGAGGACACTTTCGAAAATAACAGCCAACAGAGACTATCCGACCTGGGCTCTAATATATCTAGTGGTGTGCGCATCGGACCACTGGAGAATACGAACACGGCTCTTGATATGCGAATTAACACCTTGCCCACAATGACCGGAAAACTCAAGGATAAAATTCATTCATCATTCCCACAGGTTACAGGCTTTGACAATCAACAGGCGTTTACACCAGACCCCACGTCACAGTCACGAATTGTAATGTGCCAGCGTTCTGAAAGATCGCTCTCCTCAGCCTCCCAGGCGTCTTGCATCAATAACAGCGGCGACCCGGCTGAATCGCCTAGGAAACGTCCAGGAGAGCCGTCTGGCGTCGTCACTGAGATCAAAGCAATTCAGCAGACACGGAGACTGCTAGCAAATGCCAGAGAAAGAACCCGAGTACATACCATCAGTGCAGCCTTTGAGGCGCTGCGAAAGCAGGTATTCTCACTACTCTAAATACACAGTCCGTACAATCGCGTCTCTCACAGAGTGTTCTTTCCGCACGTCATACATGTATAAATTCACACTCTCGGACTGTTTTCAGTGTGCATAGGCTATTGTCCAGGCTACCTAGTTCCAGACATTCGAATCTGAATCTAAATGAGAACACGAGCATACTTGAATCTTTCTAAAGGGTTAGGAATAAGGTGTTTAAATATTTTTTTCTTATGTATTTTGCAATATAAATGTAAGGCCTGAAGAGGTCAAAAATAATTATTTTGCAATACTCCTACAGCAGTTCAGCCTCTATTGAGTGTGACAGCTGGCAGCTAATTTGTATCCACGCTCATATACCATTCACCACACGCCCCTTGGCTTGTCAAGGGACTAAATGCACATAGCCTACTGTACATACAATGTTTCGGCCTGCCGTTCGTCGATGATATGCCTCTTCCATTATGTACACCATTCATACGTTCAACCAAATCCAACCAACCCCGTCACATTGGAATAATAATCATAACTCTTATACAAGGACCTTATCTAACCCTAAGATAGTGCCGTCACGCTTTGAGCGTAACAGCGCTTAAACGTAAGCAAAAATGTAATAAAAACAAAAGCCAAACGCAAACTAAAAAAAAAAAAAAAAATCTTACGGTATTTGCATAAAAATATTTTCTACCGATGAATTTACATAAAGACTTGATGTTGCCTCACATTGTACCAAGTACAGTACTATAGCAATTTAGTGAAACGTATTTCTTTATTGAAGAGCATTGGAATAGATAGAAAACACAGTTTAGGTTTAGCTTCAGATCAACCTTTAGTTCATGGTGGCATAGAAAGGTTAAAACAGGGAGAGCAGAAACCTGATGCTGGATCAACAGTTGAGAGTGCAGCCGCTCTGGAGCCAGAGAGTCATCAGCTGCAGACACTCATCATGACATCTTCACCAGCTGCTCAGTCTTCCAGATGAACATGGAGAAATAGCCTACTCACTCATCTTTCACCAAAACCAAGCAAGTGCTGATCACTAGAAAATAACAATGCTCCTTGTATTTGCAAAAGCAAATGTCTTAACCCCCCTACACTGATAACTTCTTCTCAGCAAAGGAAAGTAAAAATACAACAACAACAACAACAACAAAAAAAACCCCAACAAGGTGCTGTTGTTTGGTTTTCCAAACTGGTAAACATGCTTATTCAAGGTTTCCCCCCAGTTAGTGTTCATTTAATGTTTGGGATAACAAATTCGTGGCGGTTATATACAGTCATTTATAAGGCTTTGATATTTGTTATTCTGAGGACTGTCACAGTCCTGACGTCTTATGTAATCTATATGTGACATAACATAATGCCTGCTTCTCAACCTGTGGTTAACTTTACTTCTACAGGTGCCCTGCTACTCCTATGGACAGAAGCTTTCCAAATTGGCTATATTAAGGATTGCTTGCAACTACATCCTGTCCCTGGCTCAGCTTGCAGATCTGGACTACACTCCAGACCACAGCAACATGAGCTTCAGAGAGTGTGTGGAGCAGTGCACCAGGACCCTGCAGGCCGAGGGTCGCTCTAAGAAGAGAAAGGTAAGGGGATACAGACAGAAGTTTTTAAGATCCCGGTCTTGTGTGTTAGGATGGGGAGGTGCTTGAGGGATGACTTGGTGGAAGTTCAAAGCTCAGAGACCATGTAGAGCATGACTACGCTGAGGCTATTTGGGGCTTTGTGAATGAACTGTGATTAATTTAGAAACAAAATCCTCTAAATTGAGGTTTTACAGTACCCTTTCCCATGCCATTGTTTTGCCTTAATTAAAAAGAAACCTTGAAATGGTATGAGGCTGCATTCTAATGGAGACCTTGTACAAGGCTTTTGATATCTTGGTTGCACAAATTATTGTGATAAAATGAACAAGGAATTTCAAATATTAGAGGGCTTTTGGCATTTGAACACAAAGTATTTGCCAGCTAACAGTTTGCAGCCCAAGAGCTTCTACAGTGGTATCTCAGATCTAATGACAGGCTAAGAAAACTATACAAAATGTTCTGCTCACAGCAACAGTATGAGAATTTTATTACAATTATCTTAATTTCCAAAAACCAACTGAATAAAAACAGAAAAGTAACAAAAGTGTCTCACAGTCATAAATTCAATATACCCCTCACTGCTATATAAATATCAGTTGTTCCCAAAACAGTACAATTCATAGCTCACCTAATTTAAGCACACTTGTCTTATTTTGATAGATCTTGTCAATAATTTACTGTATAACTAGCACAGCAATTTTCTCAAAATCCTAACAGTAACAAGAGAGGAAATACACTCAGTCCAATTAAAGAGAACATTCCTTTGCTTAACTAGGATCCCATTAAATTAAATCATCATCAACTGTTGTTTGAAGGGGAACTGGGTGTTCAGCCAGCTCCTTCCTCCCAAACAGAGGGAAAGTGCCCCTGGTGAATAAAGGGACTGATTGATGCCTTTGTGTGGAGTTTTATGACACAGGGAGTCATGTAAACCGGGCCTGAACTTCCTCTACTATACTCCTGGATCCACATGTCTGGGCTCTCAATAAATCAACAGGATTTTTAATGCATGAATAAGACTCAAGCAATGGGAGCATTCATTTGCACACAAGCATGGTTGAAGCTGATATAGATGGGCTTGTCTTGTGTGCCTGTATACCAAAGTGTCATTTTCAGATGTACTCCTCACATTTTGTTCACTATGACATGTTAACTGTATAATGCAACTGTGATACTATTTGGGACCACAGGACATAAAGACAATGTTTGATCTGCTCCAGTAAAAGTATCAATTAAAGCTTAAAAATATTAACTAAAAAGAACAGCTTAAGCCCTCTCTAAAATGATCATTAGAGGGAAAAAAATCAGTTGCATGTTACGGTATATTTCAACAGCAAATCAGATTAAGTATTCAGTGTTTAGGATTGCCTGCCAGAAACAAGCCCAATTAGGGACTTTAATAATTTATCTGAAATGAATTAATTTTAAGTTAGGTATTGCAGTACATGCTATCAGCTGATACCCATAGACATAATTTTTTTAATACATTTACCGTACAAGTTTAAATTCTGCATCTCCCTGTTAAACTATGTCAGCAAAATATAATTTGATCACAGTGTTGCTGCTTTTAAAATAAGTAATCTAGCACAATGATAAATGGTGAGGCTTTTTTTTTTTTTTAGAAAAAATGAAAAATAACTGAACAGATCCCAGTCTCTCTGCTCCCTGGGAACTAATGTGTTTCCCTAGCATAAGCGCATTCAGAAGGAAACTAGCTGAGCTGCTTTTTTCCCTCTCTCGAACCCCCTTCCCTCCAAACCTCCCTCCCCCCTCCCACCCCGGCAGTCCCAGACACCAGATGTTCGTAACGCTAGTTGGGAAGTCCTGCTGGCGCCACTCAGGGCAGAGGGCAGGGGGAAGGCACGCGAGCTGGAACCCAGAGAACTCACTCACTGCAGGAATTGGCACATTCCCCAGCGCGGTGTTGGCTCGCTCCCCAGTTCTCCCTTGGCCATCTGTTCCAAAAAAACACTTTGAAATAAAAAACACTGATCATCACTCTCTCAGGATACTGCACTGAAGAGCAGCTGTTACAGAGGCTAGAAGGGGGAGCGGGGGAAAGAGGGAGGGGGAACTCTGTGTAAGAAAGAAATCCCTTTGTCAGAGAGAGCCAGTGAGTCTGAGGGGAAACTTTGTGGAGAGAGAAAAAAAGTGTTTTTGCAGGGCAGGCTGATTAAAGGAATTCAGAGTGTATTCCTGAGCTTGTTCTAAGCTGAAGTTAAACATGAATTTGGTTGTGCTTTACTTGTTCCTAAGTATAGATCTACCATTAAATTTTAAACTTTTGATGTGTTGATCTAATTAACTGAAATGACTTATGAGCTTATCGCAGATACTTAACTACCAAATTCAGTTAGGATGAAATAACAAAACCAAACCAATATTTCTTTCTTAAAACTATTGCAAACTTATAGCAAAGAATGTTTGGTTTGAATTATGAAAGAATAAAATATTCTGAAGCCTGATTTATTGGATGATCTGTCCATATCAGTTTAGCATTTGGATGACATTAAATTTTTATGCGTGTACTCATGTTTATGTATGTACTAAATTTTTATGTATGTTTGACTGACCCCATCGACTTAAATTTGCTGCCTGTATTGTTTACTTTCTGAGCCCTTTTCATTTGAACATTCATGCTTTTTTTTTCTCCACAGGAATGAAATGAAGTGTTAAATGCAAGTAGCTGCAGAAGAAAAACAACTTCTTTACAGGACTTTTCTGTACTCAAACCCATCTCCAAACTCCACAAGTATCTATGCTGATCTATAAGACCACATTTACAATGAATGTAACAAAGCACTTTGTCAAACTTAAAAAAATACAGCGGTCTTATGGTCCCGTTTCTGTTATAATTGCTGAGACAGCAAGAGATATTTGGCAGGCACACATAAAGCCTTACTACATGATACATAATATGTCATTCAGTATATCTGTATTATCCTAGAAGTTATTGCACATTGAAATCAGCTCATTAATCCCATCAAACATACGATTATTTTCCATTTTCAAGTTAGTTTTACATTTTGGAGCAATTTTTCTTCAACATCTTTGTTTTGTTATGTTTTAAAATGTATTATTATGTCTGCATACTATGTATTTTTGAAGGACAGCAAGACCACACACATTAAAGCATTTGGAATATCAACATGGAATATGGAATATCAACATCTTCTAACTCTAAATAGAATTACATATACAGTCACACGATGAACCTCTGTATTACCTTAAATTTGGATAGCTGAAAGTAGTAAGAGCTGATATAATTGTCAGTACGTCATGTATTCGAAATCAGCGAATTGTGTAACACCCAGAGCTGATCTGACACTTATTTTTCCTGGTCATTAGAGTAAAGGGAGTTCAAACCCTCTGACTGCTAATTAAACTGTATTATGTAAAATGTGTTAATATAGAGTATACCTATTTGTAAATACAAAAAATATATTCCCTTGTAATGGGGAACAGTTGCCTAGCAACCAGCTCTGAGTTCTTAAAGGTTGATAAAGATCGGATCCCTTTTACGTTTGTACATATGTATATGGTCAAGACTCAAAAAACAGTGAGTTTTCTTTGCTTTATATTTAAATTCATTCATGGTGTTGATAACATGGACGAATCTTGGTGGTCAGACCAAATAGTCTCTTGGCAAGTAATTGAAAGGGCAATGTTGATTTAATGAATGAATGCATAATAATGAATGTTAAACAATGTAATGCAGCAATAGGATAATAAACCCTAAGGCTTTTGGACTAAGTGTGTTTTCTAATTATTAATGAGAAATATGCAATTGTAATAGATAAAGTAACTCTGAAAAAGAGGATCATTGTGACATGTATTGCTAGACTGAAATAAAAAAAAAAACTTGATCCAGGCAAACTCTACCTGTTAACAGTATGCAATCCCAGATGGCAAAGAACAGCCTCATACAACCAACACAAAGGAAAAAACAGCTGTGCCCCCAAACATCTGGCTTCAATATCTGGAAAAGTCTAATACCATTGTTAAGACCAAAACACATTTGTAAAGGGCTAAACACCACTGGATCTTCACTTAAAAAGAGTTAAGTCTGTTTAACTCATCGCTCTAATAGACTTATATGTTGTTTCCGTTGTAGCCCACATAGCGGCAACCGATGTAATCAATACAAGGAAAGGTACATATTTTTAATTCTTGTGACTTGAAAAATGAATAAAATGAGGCAAGTTTTCGGTGCGTACTTGCACTAGTGTAAGAGCGCTCTGTTTTCTGGTCGGCTGGCACTAAGCCCTTGAAAGCTGGAGCCAGTTCAGCCCTTTACAGTCCTTCAAATTGAGCCTGGAGCCGGAGAGGAAACACTAGTATCCTGTATATACAACTTCTGTCTGTCTGAGCAAAAAGGCAGCACGAATGGAAAGCTAGCAGTGTCAGCCAGGAATCAATCTGATCCGAAGTCACCCGTGAATACCCATTAGACTGAGAGAGGACACAGTAAACAATAGACAATAACAGCTTTTCTAGCCACTCTTCTACACCAAAAACATTCCTTTAATCGATTCCAAAGCTCGTCATTTTCTATTTCTATTCTGCAGTTTTGAGGGTGATTGCTCGCGTTCATTCACAGTGTAAATTACATACTGATATTAAAAAAGAAATTAGGCATCAAGTGTGGGTCTATTTGTACATCACATAATATAGTTGCTGTTCTTTCAAAGCTTAAGAGCAAGTAGCTTCTAAGAATGTCACTGAGTCATCATCAGGAAGGCAAAAATCTAAAATTGTAAACATGATCATATATGTGAGATGATTTGTTTACAATAATCAGGAACAACTTTCCCCCTGTTCCAAGAGAAAAAAAAATACACTTTTGCCTACAAGACACTTCACACACAACACTTCATTCCTATCTTCAATCAATTTCAGCACTTCAAACAAGCGTAACCATCACAGGAGAACTGACTACGAAGATGAACATCAAAAGTACAAGGGACTCCATCTCTATGGCATTTAAATGTTGTGAGGATGAGAACTTGCTCTTTGTCACTGAATTCTGTTCAGTGCATATGCTGTATTATCTTATTTGAAATGACCATTATTTCAAACACAGAAAATTACAAAGACTTAAATCACCACGGCGAGTGTTGAGTCTTGATTTTACAAACAATTTAAGGCAGTTTTTCCCAGTCATAGGTAAAGCCTACGATCACTGGAGATTACGCTTTAACAGTGAAATTTAATCCAGAAAACTGCCAGTTGGTGTTTGTATATTGTTTATTCACCAGGATGAATACAATTATGACAATATTTTGGGTGGGGAAATAACTATATAATTACACATAAAGCATTATAACTGCAGACGTTTTAATAGTTATTTCTAAAATAGTATTGCTATGTATAACATTTGACTCCAAGTTTTTGACAGGCACCATTGAGCTCCAGGTCACCAATCCTGATACACTTGTTAGTTCGGGATAGATTTTAGTTGTGCACATAGTGGTTGCTTAGGAGAAGAGAGGCAATGAACTGTCTAATGCCCAATGGGCTAAAGCAGTGGACACTAGTCTGTTTGCTTGATCAGGGGAAATGTTTATTTCATTGATAACTACACTGATAGACTGTTCATTTTCCTTATTAATAACTAGGTGACATTATCACTACAGCGATAAAGACAGAAACATTTTATAGCTATAGAACAACCTGAAAAATACAGAACACATAATTTTGATTTTGTATTAAACGGAATCCAACACATTTTTCACAGGATGCAATTACGAGTGCGGAATAAAAACATTACAGCCCCTGTATAACTTAAGAGTTCTTGTAATTGCTTTTTTTTAGCACCTCCACCACAATTATGGACTACACTGCACACAAATATACAGGTGACTGAATGGTTAAACACCACAAACATACAAAAAAAAGCAAAGCAAGCAAGTCAACAAACAAGTATTAAAAAAACAAAATAAAAACAGAAACAAAAAAAAAACCCACTGGTTGTTCATACTAGCTTCTCAGGTTTGTTCATAAACAAGCAATCTAGGCATTTCATCAGTCTGTGGTGCCTGAACCAATTTCAGATATATTCTCTATTTCATAAATAAATAGACAATTAAAACAGCACTAAACAGCAGAAACAGCACAAGGTAATTGAGGTGCTGGTAATGCTTTGAGTAAACAACCTAAAGGAATTCGTAGGTCTCCTGTGCTATGAGCAAAGGTAATGGAAATTTGGAGTTTGAATGGAATAGTAAGGAGTGGACTATGGACAAAGGAATGGACTTAAAGTTACAATACACAAATTAGACATTAAACCTAAATTTAAACCTTTTTTCAGATCAAACTCTTTTTGATTACATTATGGGTAATGTACAGTAGCTCTACATACACCCTCAATATTAATAATGATCAGATTGCACTTATCATGCACACAGTCCTGATATTAAAAAGTTCTTCGTAGCGGGTGTCAATAGCGTTATCTTTTCTCATGCACTGACATAGCCAGAAGTTGTTCCAGGCAAAGCTAACTGGAACAAAGAGTCCTCAACGGGGACAAAAGCTACAGTGCAGCCCCCCTGTTAGGTCCGTAATGGTGCCAGCTGCTACCAGGCTCTGTAGGAAGGCTCTTTCACGGTCTACATTGTGCATGCCCTGATCCAACATTACAGTCATGGGCAGGTTGTCATAGTAGTGCAATGGTGCCCCCCTCTGGCTTAAGTTGTAGCCAAAGCCAGCCAAACTGACCTCATCACACAGGTAGGTTGCCAGGTTGAGAGCCGAGACCCCCAGTGTGGGGACATTCTGGTAAGAGAATAACAAGAAGTTTAGGAAAAATAAATTCAAAAATAAATACCTCAACCTTCTTTCAACTGTCATGTCACAAGTATCTTGAAATACTGTCACATTTTACATAGACTACATGACTATATGAAGTTGTACAACTTTTATTTTAGCTGACTGAACACAAGAAGAATATAAGTACACTGAAATGCAGATGCAATACACTATATAATGTACATACATATATGTATATCCTATACATATGTCAAAATTTCTATATACCCAAAGCGTACATGTTGATTCCATCAATTAGTGTGACCCCCCCCCCCCTCCATCCCTGCATTATATGTACAGTAAATCTGCCTGGATAATTGCAGAATGGCCACCTAGCTTGTAAATTGTAATTGTAAACTTTATTAGGGTTGTCCTTCAAAAGTACGAAATGCTGCCATACTTTAGACTTCTTCTGAGACGTGGTTATAGCTAGGCAATAGTTTACCAACCACTCCACTTCAGGTTTCAGCTTCTCTCATCAGTTCACCACCAGCAGATGATGTCACATGGATTTTTTTTTAGCAAGCGCGACGAGAACATAAAAATATATTTATGATTCCCCTTATTTATAATTCCTCATTGAAATGTTATCCCTGTGCATTTTAGTAAGCTTCTATCTGTTTTACTTTATTATAATGCACTGACTGACAAAAGAAAAAACAAAACAAAAAAAAAACGGTTGCTCGACTTAATGAATCTCAGTCAACTGACAGATGATTTGACTCGTCGACTTTCAGGGGGAAGCCCTAGTGATTTTCCATCAAATAATCCGGATTTCAATAGGTAACGTAACACCTTGTGACGCCCGCAATAGTAGTCGGGCTTCTGTGTAAAGGTGAAAAAAAAAAAAGCTTTTCTACTAGAATTTTCCACAAATGACATGACGTCATATAACGCTATTGTCTGCTCTAAATGACTTGTTTTCAGTATCAGGCTGAATGAATCAAACATTTACGAATAAATGATTCGATTCAAAAAGCAGTGGCTCACCTGGTCCCAGCCCCAGAGACGACGTTTGGGTGTGGAATAGTGCAGCAGATCCATGGCTGTCTCCCTGATAATCTCCAAATTCAGGATGCGGAACTGGGAGGGATCAATTGGAATCTTATCTGGCACCTTCTGCCAGAAAAACAGCGAGTCCCAGAGTGACTAGAATAGGAACATATAAGATGTCATAGTTCACCTCAAAACTTCTTTGTATTAGCAAAATGAAACTCGGCTCATGAAATGAGGTGTAAAGCACAAATAATTACATCAAAGATTGACTGAAAATAAACACTGTAAACTTCTCAACATTATTTGTAGTGTTACTTGAATCTGAGTATACAATTATTTACTTCATCACATTGGGTGCTGGCACCAAAAAAAAAAAAAAAAACTTACCATTTTCTCTTTGGTGATTATTGCACGCAGCCAGTTGAAGTCCACAGATTTATAGATCACCATTAAAAATATGAGCTGAGGGTCTATATCATCCCAGTTCCTTGGGCTGCCCTCTGGGTAACTCATCCGAATGCTGGTGCGATTGCCCACATCTTGTGTAAAGTTTCGTACAGGGCCACTATTCAGTCTGTGCAACAGAATTTCTAGGCTTTTAAACTGGTTCACATTTATGAGCAAAAGAATAAAAAAAATAAATCACCTGCTACCATGGTAAATCATACAATCAATGCAATGAGGAAAGGTTGAAACACAGCAAGAACATTTGCTCTTGTTGAGCATTAAATGAAATTTCACAAATTACACCAACGACTGAGTACACAAAATAAATTTGCTCAAAAACAACATAAGAGTTGTTCCATCAAAGACTATGGAGAGAGTTCAGTTATCAGGTGATCCTTGTCCTTGTTTCAGAAGCTGGAAACTGAGCCGTGAATAAGTTTAAATTTGTTCTGCACTGAGAGTCATATTAAATTTTAAATGTCACTCAATTCCAGAAGCACAAAATGTAAAGAGTGGATGGCGACTCACCTAATGACTACATCAAACTGATTAAGGAGAGATCCTAGCTCTAATCCACGCAGTATCCCACCGTTCCCAATCACCACACAACGCTGACAGCCCTTCCTTTCAGATTTCTGATCTGAAGAGTTTGGCAGAAGATTCAAGATTTCCTTGAGCTTGTGCTGCAGGTCCAGGAATCCAAATGGAGGTGGATATCTGAATACTTCTTCACTTAAATGGGTGTCTTTATACAGAAAGGGCTCCGTGACAGGTCTGGGACCAGACCCTTTTGCCTCCATTTTTTTACTGATGAAAGATGGTCTACATTCTTTTGCCAACACACTTTTTACGTAGGAATGAACAAGCTGAAAAATAGAAATGGTTCTCTGGCTGATTACTGATAATTGAATACAGACAACTTCCATTTTTTCACATCAGTTCTATGCGCAGAAATTAGCACTTTAGTGATTCTTTATCTCAGGCGAGTACTGGGGTCGTCAACCTGTGGGGCCAACCTCCATGTGGGGCGCAAGCACTTGTAAAGGGGGTGCAAGATTAGGAGGTTTTCTAGGTGCGAACCGGCAAGTACAATGAAGGGGGGGGGCATATATTGAAAAAGGTTGAAAATGCTTCGGCTAGTAGATACAAAGGTTAAGCTAGAAAAGATACAGTTGTGTAGAATTAGAACAAAATTTTTTGTGCTAGAATTAGAGGGGCAGTAACACCACTGAAATATATGGCATTGAATTCTGCACATGGAAAATAGGCTCATGAAAGTAAGTATTAAAATTGATCTTAAACAAAAACAGCAAGCACTGTAATGATAGCACGTCTGGCATAAGGGAGAGAAGTTCTTACCTTTCTATGACTTGGATCCACATGCCAGACAAGGCTATATGAATCCGTTTTAAATATGTTCCCTTTTAAAAGGCCAAGTAAAAACAAGCTTAAAATGACCAACAGGATCAAGAGCCGTCTGCTGGATAAAAGACAGATATATATGTCATTCATAATTGACCACACTCCGTGGTAAATACTCTGTTTTTGTAATACACAAGTGTTGTCAGCTATTCCAATTACCTCTGGTATGCACGGCAAACCAATTTAGCGCTTCTCATCCTGCAAGAAGATGCTTGACTCCTGACGTTGGATTCCTCAATTCTGTCCCTGCCAGCTTCCTTTCTGTTTCTCATGAAGTCATAGACACATCTGCTCAGGTCAGCATGGTCCTAATAACTGCTTGCCTTTCTGGGCACAACTTGTTATCTAATGAAATAAACATTCCATGTTTTGTTGTGAAACAGTTTTGCTAACCACAACCCTCCTGTTTGAGGTGAGACTGCAAACACATACCCTGCCAACTGATTGATTCTTCTTGACAATCAAGAACGCCCCCCCACCCCACCCCCATACACACACATACACACACATACACTAAAAAGGCCTTATAACCGTGTACACCTGCAAATAACAAGAGCTAAAATGAATTTACCCCAGCTAACTCAACAATGGAGACCAACACATACTGTTGTAAGCTAAAAAAGGTTTGCAAGATCGTGAAAAGCAGCTATGGTGTTAACTTAAGGCATAAAATCCAGACATTGGATTGAGTATACAGTTTAGTGTAATATTTTTAACTCACTTTCACTTTATTATTAGATTCACTTTGATTATGAGTTATATTGTTGGGAGTAACATAATATTTGGTGCTAAACGCTCTAGCTAATTAGCACCTCTGCAATCTGACACCAACCTTTGTACCGAGTTTTTTTTCTCCCGCAACATTTTTCCATAGAGGTTCAATCCTTCTGTCAACATGCGGTTATTAGCATAATCACGGTGGCCTGTGAGTAAACATTTGTTTATTTCAAGTTACGTATGTGATTTTTCCTAGATGCTCCGACGTACCAACAACCTTTTCAACTCCATGACTATTGGTTACTCGACGATACAAATAATGTATTACCGCCACCTGCAGGGCTGGAGTGTGGAGTACATTTCATCACCATATATCAAATCCTCTACATCAAATTTGAAAATTTGATTAAATTTAAATGAAACTTAAAATGAGCACTTAATATGAGAGTACACAGTTGTAGGTCATCTCGCAGCCTTTTTGTACTGTATTTTCAGGTTCTTCAAAGCACTCAGTGACCACTCCTAAGTCAGACTTCCATGCAAATATCATAATTCTCATGGATCATCAATAAATTCAGCTGTCTTCATAACTGCTCCTGCCACCACGCCCAAAATGATCACCCCCTTTTTGCAGTGCCTGAGATCTTGTCTTCAATCCAAGGTCGTTAAAACAATGGGTTTTGAGGCCTGCGTAGCATTCTAGGCATCACCTCGACAAGTTCCGTTTATCAGAACGCTAGTGATAGCTGTCTATTGCGCCTACTTTTCTTTCTGCAAATTTACCGAGGAACTGTACACACACAATCTCTTATGTGAATGAAATAAAGAATTTCGTGTGTGTGCCTCCGGGGGGTGAGGGTGGTGGGGAAGAGGGGTTACAACATGTTGGGTCCACTAGACATTAGCTGTGAGACTGCAAGACGGCGTCACATTTACATCAACATACTCTGATGTAACTGTAGTGAAATATATTGTACTCGTTTTCAATCTGACCTTCACGTTTAAAAGACTCCTCCTGTCCACGTAGGTGCCTGTTTACATTTCTTGAGATCATTACTTTAACACACAATTCGAATCAACCAAATTTGTTTTTAATCCCTAAGACTACAACAGTGTAACTTCACAAGTATAATTGTGGTTTATAGCTGTCTGGAAGAACATCAAATGAATAATTTCATTTGGGCAATACTTTGGCTTACATGAATGGGTCCTTTTCGTAATGCATGGTGCAACCCATGTGGTGTTGGATAATTCCAGAAGCACTGAAGTCTATTGGAGTGGGCAAAAGTCCGACAGTGTCTTTACAACGTTGCTGGCAATAGCAAATAATTCTGGCCTGTATTTCGCCCTGTCTTGGAGAATAAGGACAAGCGGCATTTCGCGTATTTGTTTGAAGAAACTATTCAGAGCCATTTAAATTTGTCAGCTCGCCTCCATTTTCTGAAACATACGAATCAAGATGCTGAATGTAGCAAGAACAGTTTCAAGAACTCTCTACTGCTCTCAGAATTGCTCGCATAGTGTTTCCAGTTTAGTCAAAAAGGTATGTGCTTTTTTATTATTGTACTGATAAATAGTTGCTCTTCGTGAAAGACGCTTTAGTTTGTTTGCTGCAAATACGTCGGTTTGATTTTGTTAACACGGTATTTGCTAAGATGCTAGCTGTTATAGCTAGCGGAGAGGCAGGGTTATTCAACGTTGCAAGGTTGCCGCTTATTTGCTAAGCTAACTGTTGCCTTACATAAGGAAGCCTGTGAATTTACGGACGAACTGGTGGTTGAACTTAATGTTAATTATGTGTACAGCGTAGCGAAACGTTCTGGAATTGTCTTAGCCCGCATCAAATTAATTTCTCTCTGGTAAGTTAGTCAGCAACCTGTCTTGTTATACGAAGCTAGCGTAGGTGCGTAGGCCTTCTATGTTAACAAATGGTCGAATTATAAAGGCCAGAAGTTTATTTTGACAGTGATTAACTTGGCGCTCTCGTTACCCAGCACACAGTAATTGTGTTACTGAAAAGGAAAAGAGATTGGGAATGTCGCGACTTCGACTGCAGTTGAAGGCCACCTACGAACAGTCATACATAGTTAACGAAGATGTTATAAGTTCTTGGTGCATGATATATACGAGAAAGTGCATATATTTTTACCGTTATGTATCGTTTTATGAAATTTTGTTCAGAATCAACGTCAGCACCACAATATGCTGCTTTGGCTAGGCTTTGAAGAGGTCATTCATTCCTTTCTTACATGAAAGCAGTCGATGATGTATGTGACCTTCATGAAGTGTCCCTGAAAAATACCCTCCCCCAGAATTTAAACCGTAGCATAATCCACACTCTCGTAATTTCTCATGGATTGTAATACCCAGGCGCAGATGTTTTTTCTCAAATTTTGTATGGAAGATATTTTGAAGTTTGATTGTAAAAGAAACAAGTATCTCGAAACCACGTGCGTCAGGTTAAGCTGAATCCCCTTCTTGCTTATGTTGCCTCATATGCTTTCACGTACGTTTGTGAATTGTATTAAGGCTGTATCGCAATGACTGAGCATAAATATCTTTTTAGGCTTGTTGGAATGGGCTGACGCAAGATGCTCTCCGAGCTGGAGCCAGGCGCGACTATGCGTGAGTAACTTCGGTTATGTCAGTTGATAGCTGTTTGTAAATAGTTCGGTGTTATTAACCTGTTGATGTATTGGTTTATTTTACATGTTTTATTTTACACTTTTGCATTTCAGATCAGAAGCAATCAAAGGTGCAGTTATTGGTATTGACTTGGGTACCACAAATTCCTGTGTGGCTGTCATGGAGGGGAAACAAGCAAAGGTGAATTGACTGACCTGCCGATTTAATTGCATATACATTTTATAAATGTAGACCTCTCCTGATCAAAACTGAAATTGTGAGAAATTATATTTGAAGTAAACATTTTTAAAACGAACAGCATTTGTGCTCATGTTGTTTCTGGATGTACACTATATATTATAGGTTTTGGAAAATGCAGAAGGTGCAAGGACAACCCCTTCAGTAGTGGCCTTCACAGCTGATGGAGAAAGACTGGTTGGCATGCCAGCAAAACGGCAAGCTGTTACAAACCCGAACAACACCTTATATGCCACCAAACGTCTCATTGGACGCCGCTTTGATGACCCAGAAGTTCAGAAAGACATGTGAGTTGTAGTGGCAAAAGCAAAACATCTCTGATGTGCCGTTCTTTTTGATATCAGGAACAAAAAATATGTGGGAAAAAAAAACAGTACAAAAGCACAACCCACCAAGGTTACCTAATGTGTATTCAAAGTGTTAGAGATGTCCTTCCTTTGGACATACTTTTATAGTTACTGGACAATTTCGTGCATTGAGATTGTTGCTGTTTCACAGGAAAAATGTCCCATACAAGATTGTGCGTGCCTCTAATGGAGATGCCTGGGTGGAGGCTCATGGCAAGATGTACTCTCCCAGCCAGGCCGGTGCCTTTGTTCTCATGAAGATGAAGGAGACTGCAGGTAAGACAGAGAGTGCATCAGTCATGTTTTTGGTTTGTATCAGTCACATATACCAGTGTAAGATAACTTAGGTATGTTAACTTGTTCCAGAAAGCTACTTGGGCCACAATGTGAAGAATGCTGTCATTACTGTCCCAGCCTATTTTAATGACTCTCAGAGACAGGTAAGGACTTTTCTCTCAATTTATTTATGCTTTGGCCTATTATTGTATTTTCATATATATTTTGGTGCAGTCTTCTTTGTCCATCCATTGGAAGATGGCACAGATGTCAGAGAAAATAGATTTGCAGTCCAACAGTTGCTCATTTCATTTGTGGGTGTATGCTATCAGGACAGGTTTGGTGAAGAAGTGTTTTGAAGGAATGAGTTCTGAAAGGGATAAACAAAGCTTGTCAGAGGCTTGACAAAGGAATTAAGTAACAAATGGCATAGTCTGCTCATGCAGTCTGTGCAGGTCATTGTAACGTGACTTTTTGGTCTTTCAGGCCACCAAAGACGCAGGTCAGATTGCAGGCTTGAATGTGCTTCGTGTGATCAATGAACCCACAGCTGCTGCTCTTGCTTATGGGCTGGACAAAACCCAGGACAAAATGTAAGGTCCAAATCACTCCACTGTTCAAGTGGTAGTACAGACAACATTGTGAGTGGTGCAGGATCAGATAAACAGATACATAACCATAGCACTTTTTGTAGCAACCTTAATCTGTGAATTCTTGACTAATTTTGAATACCCCGAGTGTATTAACTTTTTAATGTATGAGAGGTAGATATTAAGGCATTAACTTACAGATAGTTGTGTTTTTATTTATTAATCAGTTTTCTTCACCTTGCAGTATTGCAGTTTATGACTTGGGAGGTGGAACCTTTGATATCTCTGTTCTGGAGATCCAGAAGGGAGTTTTTGAGGTGAAATCCACCAATGGAGACACTTTCCTGGGAGGAGAAGACTTCGATCAGGCCCTTCTGAGGCACATTGTGAAAGAATTCAAGAGAGAGGTATGATGTTGTTGTGGCTCATCTCATAATTTGATCATATATGACAAAAAAAAGAGTAAAAAAAGATCAAACTTGACTGAATCTCTCCCCTCTAGTGCTCTGAGTACATTTGTACGCGACTGTTGTTGCAAGAATGGATGGATGGACAAATTTATGAAACCTTGTGTATAAGCAGTTTCGTAACTGTAATCACTACATTAATGTAAGAATCAAGAATTGTGTTCTCAGCCTTACTTGTGTCTGTTATTTCTTACAGTCTGGGGTTGACCTGACTAAGGACAACATGGCTTTGCAGAGGGTGAGAGAAGCAGCAGAGAAAGCCAAATGTGAGCTTTCCTCCTCCTTGCAGGTGAGGGATCAGCTGATCATACTTCACTGATGGATTACTTTTTGGTCAGTCTGTAAGATAATGTGGCTCCTCTGTATAATACACCAGTTTTCCTTCAAATGATGAAACTTTACCAGTGTAAGACTCTTTTGTCACTCTCTCAAGCAGCTTGCCCCCAACCTGGGTTAGATGCACATCAGAAGTGGTCAATTGCATTAGTGTATAGTTTGCTGGGATATATATATATATAAATAAAGATATTTTTTTTTTTTTTTTGATGGCAAACAAATAGTATGATAGTTCTGAGTTCTGTTGGTCACTGTGTGACTGTGGTGTCATTGAGACCCAGTAGTAGTCAGCTGGGCAGGCCAGTCCTGTGCCTGAGCTAGTGTTACTCTGCTGGGAGAGAATAGCAGTGCCACACGGACTCAGGGCTGGAGCTGCTGTTTTTGTGGCTGTTGCTGTGAGAGTTAGGTGGTGCTGTGCGCCCTCTGAGAGTGGGTAGTGTCCAGCTGTGGATACTGCCCTAGTCTGGAGGCAAACAACGAACCTTATTGTTAAGATACAGGCCTTACTGTGACTTGTGATTTTTTTTTTTTTTTTTAATGATCGTAAAGACTGGATTAAAGATTGTATTACTGGTTAGGATTGATATTTGAACACATTAAATGAGATACTTTGTAGTAAGGAATTTGATATGGTGATTGTCCTAGTGAGTTGCACTGGTGGAGTGACAGATCTTTCAATATGTCAGACTTATCTCTCTAAATGAAAAAGGTTCCCCACTTGAATAGGCATATAGTCAACGTATTAAAGCTCTTATCCTCTCTCATATAGACTGACATCAACCTCCCTTACCTGACCATGGATGCATCTGGTCCCAAGCACTTGAACATGAAGCTGACCCGTGCTCAGTTTGAAGGCATCGTGGCTGACCTGATCCGCCGGACTATTGCCCCCTGTCAGAAGGCTATGCAGGATGGAGAGGTCAGCAAGAGTGACATCGGAGAGGTGCTGCTGGTCGGTGGCATGACCCGTATGCCAAAGGTAAGGGATATATCCTTAAGTGTTGAATGTTTGATGGCTGGGTGCTTGGGTGGTGCAGCAGAAAGATGCTAGTCTATCATGGTAGAGACTTAGATTCAAACCTAGGCATGACTGGGTATCCATATGAACACCATTGGTGGCATTTGTGGGTGACAAGCTGTAGACGGTTGAACCCCTGTCACTGTGACAGAGACTCCATTGGTTATTTGGGCCGCTGGATTGGTAGTAGGTGGATCTGGGAAGTTCTAGCATAGATCTCTGAGTGTGTTACAGCCTCCCGGTGAAAAGGAGTGGTCGGCAACTCCTTGTATCAGACGTGTTAGTTTGTGACCCTTCCTGGCCAGCCCTGTGGTTGTGTAACCTGTTTGGGACTTGGCAACACTGAATTTGGATGAAGAACTGAACAAAAGAAAAAAAAAAAAGTTTGATTGCTTATTAGCCATTAAGAATGGAACTATTTTTCTGTCGTGTTAAATTTCAAGTAAGGCATGTGGGCCCACTGGACTCTGGTTAGTGTTTGAACTTCAGTCATGTTAAACTTTTGGGCAAGTTTTTGTTGTCTTCTGTTGATGGAATAATTATTGAATTATTTGTTTATATAGATAGATAGATAGATAGATACACACACACACACACACACACACATACCTATATAGATATATAGAGATATAGATATATATATAGATATAGATACATAGAATAAATATATCTATCTCTGTACAAGTGCCCTAAAGGTACTCTTTGAGAAGATGGCAAAATGAAGTGTAACAAATAGTATGGCTATGGGCAAGGCAAACATCTCATTAGCCTTCTAAACAGCCTCGCTACAATGTGTATAAACCCTGTTAATCCACTGATACAACCTTTTCTATGTATGACACAATGGAAACGATTCTTCGGTAAGATTAAGTTGTGTAGACAATCCACAGTGGCTTTATGGCCTGAAGGTAACTCGGGGCCTTGTTTCCAATGGCAGGTTCAGCAGACAGTGCAGGATGTTTTTGGCCGTGCTCCCAGCAAATCTGTCAACCCTGATGAGGCTGTGGCCATTGGAGCAGCCATCCAGGGCGGTGTTTTGGCTGGTGACGTGACTGATGTTCTCCTGCTGGATGTCACGCCATTGTCTCTGGGTATTGAGACTCTTGGTGGCGTCTTCACTAAACTCATTAACAGAAACACAACCATTCCCACCAAGAAGAGCCAGGTAAGCAGCTACTTCAACTAAAACTGTAGGAAAGTGGTACAGACTTAAGAAGGGTGAATTATAAAATAGGTGGACTGCAGCTTTACTAAAGCATGCTAGTATGGCAATCTAGTGCTTTATATCATTGCATTATCTGTGATAGTCATGTGATAACTAATTTACAGCTTAGAAAGCTTGACAAAGCTTTGTGTTGCTCCAAATTAAACATCAGTTATTTCAGTGGGGTTTTTTTTGGAATGCTATGCAAAATTTCTTTTTATAGAAGCATGAATATAGTCAGGGTCATTCTAAGCTGTTGTTATGGAACAATACTAACATGAATCGTGACATGAGTATTGTTTGTATTGTAGTGTTGTTTTAATCATTAACTTATAAGAAACAAATCAAAGCAACAGTCTTAAAGTTTGCGAAAGACAGAGTTAGGTTCTGAAGAGTTGGTGGAATGAGAGTCACCTTTGATAAGCAATATGTACACAATAAACAAGATTTACTGTAATACTGTAGTAATTTCTAGATATTAAAAGGGTTTTCTGGTGTTTATTGGTCCAACTTAACAGAGGGCTACCTTTTCCTCTTTGAATGAGGCAGAATGGGTGGCATTAATCAAATCTCTTCTACAACTCGGTTAGTTAGTTGTGATGGAGTGCTGTAACCTTGACTGATGTTTTATTTTGCTTACCTGATGAGTTGTTCTCTCTTTTTGGTGCTCAGGTGTTCTCTACAGCTGCTGATGGACAGACTCAGGTGGAGATTAAAGTGTGTCAGGGTGAGCGTGAGATGGCCGCTGACAACAAAGTCCTGGGACAGTTCACTTTGGTAAATATCACAGTGCTTTGTCTAATACACAAACCAATGTGAATGCCCTGTGGAGATCTGCAGCTCTGCTCAATCATGATCGCTTTTCAGAGTTTAATGGTGCGTTTGACTTTTAGGTTGGTATTCCTCCTGCTCCCCGTGGAGTGCCCCAGATTGAGGTCACTTTTGATATTGACGCCAATGGAATTGTGCACGTCTCTGCCAAAGATAAGGGCACGGGTCGCGAACAGCAAAGTAAGCTCACCTTCCTACCTTGGCACACATAGTAGTTGAGCTCATTTGGTAAGTGTAATATTGATTTCATCTCTGCATTTCTCCAGTTGTCATCCAGTCTTCTGGTGGCCTCAGCAAGGATGACATTGAGAACATGATTAAGAATGCGGAGAAGTATGCTGAAGAGGACAGGAGGAGAAAGGTGCTGTAGACTCTCCTTCTTTTCATTCTTTATTTCCATTTCACTTACACGTTCAGTGTCATAAGCAGGTTTCATTATTCAAATAAGGAGCAAAGTGCAAATAATAAAATGGAACGGAAACGTGTTTCATTTTATTATTAAGTGAAGTAACTGTGTTCTCATGCAAAAGAGACTTCAGAGCAATGAGGAATTATAGCAGTCTTTAAAAAAGATGCATTTTAACTGACAAATCTGGAGAATTGGGAAATAATTGGAGGAGGACCAAAGTATTACTCCCAACAGTGTTTTTTTTTTTTTTTTTTTTTTGCTGTTGTTGTTCCTATGTTTTTGTTGTTTTTCTTGTACTGTGATTTTTTTTTTTATTTGCCAACTTAAATTGTGCTGTATTCTCTCATAGGACCGCGTGGAGGCTGTGAACATGGCTGAGGGCATTGTCCACGACACGGAGTCTAAGATGGAGGAATTCAAAGATCAGCTGCCAGCTGAAGAAGTACGTAGCTTTTAAACTGAATTTATGAGCTTATATTTTTCAGACTTGGCCGCACACAAAGATGGTGAATTCTGATTGTTGACCCGTTCCTTGTGTAATTTCCTGTTCTAGTGCAACAAGCTGAAGGAGGAGGTTGCTAAAGTGCGAGAGCTGCTGGCACGGAAAGACACAGAGACTGGAGAGAACATCAAGCAGGCCGCCACTAGTCTGCAGCAGGCATCCCTTAAACTGTTTGAGATGGCCTACAAGAAGGTATAATCAAAGACAGAAAATGTGCACCTCTAACTTGGGCAGTGGTCTGCTTTAGCGTCCCATAGCCTCAGGGAGGTTACTGCACCTCCTCCAGTTTGAGTGATTTCAGTAGGGGGAAAACGAATATAGCTCTTTTTTTTTTTTCTCCTCCTCCAACCAGTTATTATCTGTAGCTACATTCGTAAATACTCTTAGAATTTCATGTAAAAGAACAGTTTGCCTACTTCCTTTTTTTCTTTTTTTTTTTTTTTGCTCTTTCCCGATTGTAGTGTTCATACATCATAACAGCTCTGTTGAAGATTTTTATACATTTGAATGACCGTGACAATTGAGTTTAACGATGCTACCATTAGCTGCCCCATAAATGGAAACAAATTTTGCAGTGAAACTAAAATCTGAACAACCAGACTGACCCCACACTGTCACTGTGTTTAACCAAGCGTGTTAAAACCTTCATCAGTAGAGTTGTTTAAAAGCATTTCCACCCCCCCCCCCCCCCCCCCCCCCCCCCACAAAAAAAAAACGTCTTAATGTATACTTTAAGCTTTCAGTGAATAGACACCATGATAAAAGCTCATTGTGATTTGCGATGTGTGTCCTGCAGATGGCGTCAGAGAGAGAAGGCAGCAGCAGCTCGAGTGCTGGAGGAGAGTCTGGGGAGAAGAAGGAGGGACAGCAGTAGAGCCGTTGCACTTAGGATTTATGTGGAGTCTGTGGGACTTTGGGGCTTGGGAACTGAGACTTGTTATCCTGAGCGGCAATTACATTCAAGTTATTCTCACATACTGTGTTTTGGCAGTAAAGTATACATTACCTTTATCATTGTATGTTTTTCTCCCCTCCTCTTTGTAATTTAATAGCTCCAAACCATATATTGTGTCAGATATAAAAAAAACAAAATAAGTTTGTCTGCATCAGTAGTAAAGTAGTACAGTGTCTAGTAATTATTTGTTGTCTGATTCTTGATATCTTCCTCCATCCTCTCTAAACAAACACGCAGTAAATGAAAATGGCCATATATGAGACCTAACAAACACATTTTCTCCAATACTGAGTTTTATTGGTCATCATTTCCATATACCAGTGGCCCAAACTTATGTGCTGACAAAGGATGTTTAGAGATTGAAATTTGAATCTGGAGATGTACTTCCCTCAGTGGCTTGATTTGTCATCATGCATATTAATGCAGTAATTGTAGTTAAGAGAGGTTCTCGTCAAAGAACTGGCAAGCTGAGCTTCATTGCGCTCGCGAGGCGCCATGTAGATCACTAGTGTTCTCAGGACCTCGGATGCTTCTAGATGCACCTCAATGTGAGATATGAATCTGAAGATGAAGCTAACTAAATCTATATCAGCACTAAAGATATTTATCAGATCTTTGGGTATGCTGACTAACTACGTCAGGTATTCTGTGCTGTAGTTTAGCTCGGTGTTACAGCTACATACAGGAAATCAAAATTGCAAATTGATCTTAACCCCTTTTTTCCCCCCCCTTTACGTTCCTCTGAAGTATGTGTCATTATGCTCACAAATCAGAATTGTTTGGACTGGTGTAGTGATGAAAAGACTGGTATTTGGTGACATTGTTGAATGTTGAACGTTTGAGTAACCTATGGGTGGTTTAGAGAAATATTGAAGAACACCGAATAATGAAATTGAGTTGCAGTCTTTTATAATAAAATTTTCAATTCCAACATGTTTTGTTGTTATTATTGTCCACTTCACTGTTAAAAACACAATGTGCATTTGTACTGTATACTGTATTTTATTCGGACGAAAAAGCTCAACATTTCAAAACAGGTATTAAATAAGCTTTTTGTGATTGTGATTGCAGGTTTCATATTGTTTTGTGGATCTAGTGATATTTGATTCAGGACTTTTGGTGACTATTACTGTGTGGTATGAGTATTGCAGACCCAGACAGGCGTTTAATCGTCATGTTAAACATGTGGTAAGCCTGCTTTTGAAACTTGTGACAAATATGAGATAACATTGTGTCTTTTTCCGCAAATCATCAGGGCAGAGGCAAACTTTCCATGACATGTAAGATTTGTGTTGTTTTTCCCGCAAGTAAGCGCTTTTATCGTAATTGGAAAGTGACCATAGTATTTACATATTTTGTTATTCATTACGTCCATAGAATTTAGTTTCTCTTTCTTTTTTGTTTTAATTTCCTAAAAATGACAACAGTTTCCAAATCGGTCTATCTCTGGTATTTTCATACCTTGAAAGGTTGGGGAAAGAGCATCTTTTGACTGCCTAATCATTGGAGAGATCTTCGATTACAGAAATGGCAATATTCTGAGTGGGTTTCCCCATCCTTTCTAGGAACACTAAGCGATCAACCTGTCACAGAAAACTCCTTTTGATGTGATGTCAGAAGGTAAACCCTGACCTTAGTGACTTTCTTCAGTTCTGAGCCAACAGACAACCACACTGATGTGGTCAGTTTATCTGTATATGTGTAACTATGGGTGTGAGTGTCCTTTATGTCAGAGGGTACTCTTTTCCTCCTTTGCACAATGGCTGAGATAGGATCATAATTTCTGAGAAGATTAATTGAAGAAAAATGACAAAGCAGATATGTCACCATGATGGGATATTCTCATCAGTTTGAACGCAATGATATCATTTCTCAACATCCTTATCTTTTTTTTGCCTGAATAACTTATTTGGACCTATGAAATTTCCTTATTACTTGTACATTGTGCTATATTCAATTAAATCAGACATATAAAGCACACAAAAGCTCACAATTCAGTTAATGAGGTCCATCTTACACTACAACATTCCAACTGCATCTACATTTACAGGTTTCAAAGGGGAGTTCCAGTGTTTCAGGTTGTCCTGCTCAACAAAAATGTAAGAAATACACAAACAATAAAAAAAAATTAAACAACTGAGTGCACAAATAAATATATAAATAGCCTTCTATGTGATTTCTAGATAAAAATTCTAGATAATCAGAGCAATAATTACACAATTGACAATTTTAAAAGGTGAATTCATATCCAACATTTTTATCTAAGAGTATTTAGGGGTATATATCAGACTCTGGGCAGGGCATAAACATCTTTATTTACTCAGTTTATTTATGTCAGATAAAATCAGATAAAACTGTTAAACTGCGTCTCTTCACGAATATTTCTATGGGAAACTTTTTTTTTTTTTTTAATGACAACCAAACCTTTCAAACACATCATATGACGACTATATTGCAGAGACATCACGTGCGGCAATCCTTATATCTTCCAATGCTATCCAACACATGACAAAATCATCAGTGGGCTATATCATCCTCTTGTCTTTTTCTCCTTATTCCAAGTGAGAACGTTATTCCCTAAAGAGTGCATAAATGCATAAGGTCTCTGTGTTACTGCATAAGGAGGACACATTTACTCTCTCACATCTCAATAACTCATTCCATAAATTCGCTCCTTAGGCTGCCGTCACTGTCTGAAAAGTTAAGTAGCTCCTCCAGTTCGTCTCCATCTGTATCCTGTTCTTCTTCTGCCTCCCTAGATGTCTTGAGTTCCCCCTCACCTTTCCCACCCAGTTCCAGATAGCCCTTTGGAGGGAGGTTGGGACCCCCACCTCTTGCGCTGGTATCTGTCTTGGGCTTGGTGCTCTCGGTCACGGAATCCCGCTCTTCCCAGACAGGGGTTCCAGAACTTCTGCCTTCAGCTGTTTGACTGCCTGCATCTGCACTCAACACCTGGGCACTAGGGACCAGAGACACTGTGGATTTACTGGTACACAGCCCCATGTGGGTCTAACTTGTCTTCTTTCTACTCTTCTCCCAATCTTTCAAAGAGGTCTTTCTCCTAGACTTTTGCTCTTGTGTGTGGACAACTGCAAATGGCGAGAAAGTACTGTCACTGCACATCATCCTAAATGGAGGAGCTTCACAATTGGCTGCAAAAAGAAGGTAATGGTTAAATATTTTTGCTTCTTCAGAGCACAGTTGGTTTGAACAGTAATCTTTGTTGAGCTGTCTAAATGGGCATCAAAGAGCTCTTGACTTGGAAGAGTGGTGTCTCAGCTGCTTGTCTATGCTGTCTGTTTGTGGCAGTTCAACGCAGAACAGGAAGAAATTACAAATCAGAGCAACTCACATTCACCACTGTGAATCTTTGTAAGACTTCTGAATCCTGCTCTCTAGTTATTTAATTTAACACTGGCACTGTGTTTGACTCACAACTAAAACAGGAAAGAGTCCTGAGAGGTGACACAAGCAATATGTCCAGAAATCTGTTAAACAAGAGTTGAAAAAATCCACTACTACAGTAGTGCTTTTGTTAGAGGAGATACATTTTCACGAACATGCTTTGAATGATTCTGACGTCAAGTGAGAGAACTCATTTTTTTTTAAATTGTTTCAGCAGCAAGTTACCCTTGTCAGGATCTTCAATCTGAGGCATAAAAAAACAAACACATAAACATACAAAAAAAAAAAAAATAGCACCAACATTTTGGAAAAGAGTGTGTGACCTTTTCTTGTTTTTTGTTGAGTACATCTTCCATGATCGGTATGCTACTTAACAAAGATGTCTTTTTCATTTTTAAATGTACCTGCCATATAATTGTCTTCTGATGACTGAATCCAGATATAACATTATATGGCATGAACAGTATAATTTTACACCGGCAGTATACCTCAATCTCTCTGTGGCGATAAGGACACTTGTGCTGCTGGCTTCTTTGCATAATGCCCAAGGAGAAAGGGGATCATGTGGTGTAGGTGAAGACTGAGTATGAAGCCAGAAAATCCCCGTGTATCTTAAACCGAGAGCAGCATCATTTATCAGTGGCAACTATGAAGTTCAAAGAGATGCCTATAGAAGATTGGGCAAAAAAAACCCAAGAGGGCATAGAAAATGCTCAATTCAGAATGTTGAGTAATTCAAGACAATAAGAGATGAGATATGAGGGATTAGGTATGGTATATTTTGCTTATTGTTGTATTTGCCTCTGTTGCGGGCATAGTATGACAAATAACAATAGCACCCAAGTTGGAATAAGGGATTTCCCAGTTCCCTGGAAATTCTTATTCTGGAGTCTTAAAAGCTGCTGCACGAAACTCATTAAACACCAAATCCATTAACATCTTAGACAATTGGCGGAGTTATCAACACACACACTGCACCATGAACGCTATTTTAGTCTTTACCCTCGTACTCTCAGTGATGGCATCTGGTCAGTCTGCTGAGTATGAACGTGACATTAAGCCAATAAAGGAGAAAATGCGTCAACTCCCGGTAAGTTATGCATAAAATAGTCAAAATCTGAGATACGCAAGTCAGAAATAGTTGTACTTTCAAAGTTAGGTGTCTGATCAAATTTTCTTTGTCTCACAGAGCTGTACAGGAGAATGTTCGACTGCAACAGTAAGTCCTAGATGTGCTTTTATGTTTATTTTAAAAAATTTCTTCAGTAAATTCAAAGGAGTTACACAAGTGTCTAAGCTTAAACAATGACACAGCATGAGAGGGACCATCAAACTGTGTCTAAGCAATCAATACCTCTTAACAAAAGTCAGAAATGCATCATGTTACTGTCTCAAACAAGCTGCTAATTATTCTTATCTAAACGCGACTCTATCACACTCCAGTGCTGCAGCAACTTCCTTCCGACTCTGTGCAGAAACCGTTAAGGATCTTTTACCTCAAAAGCAGACACAGAACTCAGGCGCAGTGATTTTAGAGCTTGTTAAATGAGTTCTATGTCAAAACTTTCGTCTTCCAATTACGAAGGCTTATTATGATTTATTAAAATGGCTTTGTGGATACTACAGTGCCCAAAAATACATGTAGTCTTTTAATACTGCTGTTATCAGTTGATAGATGAAAGTCAAGAGAACTGATCAGTGGGCAATGCTTTCAATATTTATTAAGTGAACAGTAACTGAGGAGACTTAATTCCTTCATTCTAGGACCTGAACTGTCAGTGCCTTAAGCTGAACATCACACAGGTGAGTTAGGACGGAATGAAGACCACTGAGCTTTTATGTCAATATACACAGTAGTAACACGTCAAAAACTGCTCAGTTCATATCAGTGCAACTACATTTTACAGGGCTGTGGTGCTGGCTTGCCTTGGACTGTAGAGGACGGACTGAAAAAACTGGACTTGACTTGTGGGAAAATGCCATGTATATGGCAAACCAAAGAGAGACTGAGGAGGATGAATAAGGACGTGAGTTAAATGATTCATGTTGTCAGTCGCTTCTAATTTGTTTGATGTTCAAATTCTAACACTTCTGCAAGCTATGCTTGTTTAGTAGCACTGACAACTGCCTCGTTCCCCTCTCCTTTTCATTACTGAACTTTTATCATCAACTTTAACCTGAAAGGAAACGTATGACTGGCAATATGATTCAAGAACATAGCATTCCAAATGCAGCGGATGAAATGATTAATACGTGTTTGTGCTAGAGCGAGTCTACTGTATTCAGAAAGGAACAATTAAAATAATCCAGACGCATTCATAATACGAGAAAATGTGATAGTCAACCAAATAAAGTACCAGATTTTGGAGAATTTTCGTAGATATTATTTAAATGGATTTAAAAAACTAAATGAACATAGGCTACTAACAGATTACTACTCACTCATCATTGCAAGGCAGCTTTGCCAAATTTCTTGCCCGTTGTCAGTGATTTCTGTATTGTTTCTGTTCCAGTTTCTTCAGACAGCGCCGATCGCGACGATTTGTGAAGAACAGGTGAACCCGAAACATTTCCTGGATAAACTGATAGCAACGTTTCAACAATGTCATTCAATGGGGAAAAAATGTGATTCGAGGAGATGAACTACTGCTATTATATGACTTGCATGATCTACTTTATTTATTAACTTTAAACAGTGTTTATATATACACACATATATATACATACATATATATATATACATTTATTATTTAATTTGTTTGTAAAAGAGCATTCAATAAATGGTTGAAAACCACAGCCGACTTATTTACTCTACATTTTCCATTCCAAAATCCAATACGCTATGTGTCTATTGTTACTGAAGTCCTTTCCCTCAGAACTCGCTTACAAAACTCATTACCTGGAGTGATGTTGCACCATCACACGCGGCACCACTATTTGCCCGTTTCTTCGCCAGGGGGCACTACACCATCTCACTTTTTAGAGCAGGAATATATAGGCTGTCTTACGACAGCTAGTTGTGTACGCTGCAAAACGCTTAAGCTGTCAGTGAAAAGAAGAGTATCTGAAGTTTGAGCGGAACTGAAAATGCAGCCTCCACCTAGAAAGGTAGGCATATTTTGAAAATATAACAATGCAAAAACTGTCTAGTCTAGCCATCAACGATGCTGTGAGCACTATTTAGCCAAATATATTTACTTATTTGCCTCCTGACCATACTCTAAATTGCAAAATCTAACAGGTCGTGAGACCACGATGGTGGTATCTAGGCTACTTCAAACTAATTTCCTGAAATGACCTGAAATTCATGTGCAGTAATGCAGTCGACCAATTAGCATCAGCTTTTCAGTTTTAACTTGTCGGGTTTACACCTTTAGCAAAATATAGTGCGCTTGTCAAAATTAACACTCGCCGAAATTTCCGTGTCTACAAGTCGACAGTAACGGAATTTACGTAGATGTCAAACCAGAAATCCCAGGACATTGTGCACTTTGGTTACAACGCTGAACACAGGTCGTCCGCAATTTTCAAGATTTAGAAGTAATGCAGCATTGAAACAAATTTTGAAGTTGCAATGGTTTAAGTATTTTTTTCCGTTCTGAATAAACTCTGGTTTGTATAAATGGTAATAATCGTATTCTACCCAAGTTACATTTGTCAGTATTTGATATATGCTATTTCACACACGCAACTAGTTTTTACTGGACTGTAATCCGCTATTTTGTTTTCGATGTAGAATCTGTTTAAAAATCAATTATTTTGCTAGGATGCTTGTATGCGGAAGGGGCGAATTTTGTGCTCAAGCGCAGAACAGGCGGGTGCCGCCGAATAACTCTGGAATACAGCATGCACTTCTGGCCTGGATGGAATAATTACGACTATTATCATATTTAAATGATCAGACTGCAAAACCTGCAAACGTTCCCCAAACCCGTAGCCCCACATAAAAACAATTTATTAGTACAATGCCATTTAGGAAATTTTTCAGAGTCTCAATCACAGACTGACGAATAGCTTCATCATTGCTCATTTAAGGACTGTGCATCACCATGGCATTGTTCAGTCTCCAGTTATGTTTCAGTGAAGTCTGTGCAAAGGTATTTCTCTGAATTTTTTTTTGAGAAGCCTTTTGTGCTTGTAATTCATAGGTGAAGGAAACGCAGGAAGTGAAACTGGCTTTCTCGGAGCAGTTGGTCCGTCTTCAGAGCAAGCAGCAACAGGAGAGTGAGCTTCTAGAGGACATTAGGTATAAATTAGAAAGAGAAACTGGGGAAACTGGGGCTCTAAAGCAGGTTTCTGGGGTCGCAGTACTATTATTATGTGTTAAATGCCAAACTGGTCCAGGTCACTTATGGCAGGATACTGAATGTGGAGATGAATCGGTGATTAGTGACCCTGTATTTGGCTTTTCTGTATCATGTCTGATCTGAGCTGCTGCATGTTTTTGCCTGAGATTTTAGCTGGAAAAGACAGAGCAGCCAAACACCTTGTCTCTGTCTCTGCCTTATACCTATTCCCATGACAAAATGGATGACGAAATAAGGTCAGAAGTCAGTGGTGTTTTGATGTTTTTTAATTGTCCTAATATTTACAGTAAAACTTATGAGTAAGCATCATAATATCAATGTTTTGACCCGAGTAGAGGGTTTCTCTTTATCCCCTCACACCTAACATTTCAGTCTTAATAACTTGCGAGTTGCACTTGAATGTGAGCCCTGACATTGGACACAGTGCATGTTACCAAAGTGTTTTTTGTATTGTTTAGAATACCATTCATCCTCCAAGCTCTTGAATTGCACTGATGAATGAATTGAAAGGTTAAAAGGATAAATTTAATGACAGTTGTATGTCACAGTATATTTTAGTCCTTCTTGTCTGGGTGTTGGTTTCCTCAAAGTGTTTTCAATGCCCTGACATCATAACTGTGCTCACGTTTTTCTCTCTATAGGTCCTTTAGTAAGCAACGAGCTTCTATTGACAGAGAGTATGGTCAGGTGAGAAAATTTCCATTGTCCTCAGTAAACCCAGTTATCATCTGTGATTTTTTTTTACGTTTATTGATAAGATTTGGTAGGTGAGACAATCCAGGGGCACTGTCAACCACACAATACCATTCTTGTCTTGTAGGGTATGTATTATGGCCACATCCACTTAACTGGCTGCTTACAATAATGCTTTTAGTAGCATTATTTGACAAATAAAAAAAGCTCACGATAGTGCTCTTCCTGGAAGCTCCCTGATGCCTACATTTTTAGAAGTAGAGTTTTTGGCAGGGCACTGACCTGTCAAATTAATTCACCTGTCTCCAGTTTCCTAATGCAAAGGATTTTCTCCAGAGCCAAATCAATCGTCGTTTCTGTTAGTACATTTTTGTGCCATAAATATTGTTGTCAGTATGATAAACCAAGCCAAAAAATGAACTTGTCACCATTTCAAACACTGTTTTACTGTACATGTTTACTTTTACATGCTTTTGTTGTTTTATTTGTCTTCCTGTTTGTTTACCTATTTTTTGTCTATGAAAAGATCATGAATGTAATCTTAATGTGAAACAAAATATTTTTACTTTTTGGCTAGGCATAAATTGACTGTATTTCTTTTCCCTCTCTTATCTTTTAGACATGCCTATGTAGTGATCATTTCTAGTATACATGTTTTCTCCATGAGAAATATAACATGAGTATGTTAGAAAGATGAAAGGTCAGACATGTAGATTCTCCATATCTCAAATCTGTGGTGACATTTAGACATCTGAAGCTCCTGTAGTACTCTATGGAGTAAGTATCTGAAGTATTGGTGTGAGGAAAGAGCGTCTGAGGTATACAGGAGGTGTGTAAAGATGTTTTCACCACTGCGTTGAATGTTGAGACAAGGTCCTCACATAGCAGCATTTTTTCTGTTTTTTTTTTTTTTTAAGCTGAAATCTACCCTTCAAACGAACACCTCTCCAAGTTAGTTTGTAATTCTTTATTTCATTGGTTAAAATTAGCTTCACCTTCTCTGTCTGCATGTATTCGTTAACGTTGAAATGACGATTAAAAGCCTTATTTAATGGCGTTTATGTTTTTGGATGTGTAAGTAGTTTTTCATGAAAATGAGAAACTAATCAGTTTTATTTTTCAGTTACTTGAAAACCTGAATGTGAAATGTGCGTCAGGAATATCTTTGCAATCTTATTATGACTGACATTGTGTCATGTTTCAATGCCTTTACTGTAAGTGTAATAGTTATCTTTGTACTGTAGGCTCTGCAGAGGCTTGCCATGCAGTACCAGAAGAAAGATTGGCACAGGGGCAAGGGGGACCCACAGAACTCACGGTGAAATTCATGTTGGAGTTGTTTTAGTTTTTGCTGTGGATATTTTCTCTTGACTTAATTAAATAAATATTGCGTCCTTCTGTGATCAATAGAACATTACTTCCTGTTGTCATATGTTTAGAGTACAGAGTGTACTGTGGACTTGTGATTGTACATTCAGAATATAATACAGTGCAGTATTAGATGGTGTATTTGGCTGTTTGTGCTTTTTGGAACTTTCATATAACCCAGCCGCGTCATTTTATTTCACAGTTCGCTTAGGATCTCCACTGTAATAAAAATGAAACGCTTTAGGAGGATTTCTTCCTGCTGCTATTTGGATCTGTGTAAAACAGAGTCTTCATGACCTCAGAATTAAGACACTGTCTGTTCCACAGCTGGAGTGTGTTTGCAGTGTGGAGGTCTCTGATTGATGCCACATCACAGAGTGGAGCGTTGCGCATCAGTGCCGCTGAGAGCTACCGCTCACTCGCTGCTGATCCTCTAAAGACTGCGCGGGCTGCTAAGGAACAGCGGGCCAAGAAGGTGGGCATGCAACGCGTAGACAAATAAATTCTACCGCGAATAGAATAATGACTGACATATCGTTTCCAATTTTGTATGTTGATGTTTTCGAATAGCGATACTTCAGCATTAATTATACATGGTGGCATGTATTGAAATCTGTGTAACAGCAGAATTCAACGGAGAGCGGTGATTGCGCTCTCTCTTTCTCTCTCTCTTTCCCTCTCTGTGAAGGGTTTGGAGCAGCTGCAGAAGGTTCAGGCGGAGGTGGTGGATGCTCTGAGGGAGCTGCATAAAGTGAAGAAGAGATACTACCAGCTCAGTCACATCGCCAGCGTTGCCCGGGAGAAAGCTGCTGATGCTCAGGCCAAGTGAGTTCAGTGGTTCAGAGTTCAGAGCGTCCAGTTGTTCATATTAAAGTCGGCAGGAATTGATCCTTTACATTTTTAAAAGTTAATTCTTCTCATTTTTTTTCTCACATAATACCTCAAAACCTGGATATGTGGCTATGCTGTGAATAAACAAAGGACAGTGTGTAAAACTGAATATGATCTCCTCTAGTGATTTCCCCTTCTGTCCTCTTTGAATTTTTCAGATCCAGAAAAGGTGACCATGGAATTTTCCACTTCAGATCAGGTGTGCAAAAGATGACTGCAAAGGTAAGCTGTTCAGAACCAGGTCTGTAAGTTCATATCCCAAACAAAACACAGCATAATGTAGGGAGGTATAAGGGGCCTAATAATGACCAAGAAGATAGTAAAAAGTTTTGCTCTTGTTGATATATTCAGTGATACACCACTCTCATTATGCGGTCTCACTGTCTTGTGTTCTTATGGCTCTGAGCAGCTGAATGCTCGCTTGGCAGAATGTGAAGACCGACTCACTGAGGTGCGTAACGAGTACCTGCTGGCTCTCTCTGCCGTCAACGCCCATCACCAATACTACCACTCAGCAGAGCTGCCAGTCATTATGAAGGTATGGAAGCTGATTTGTGAAGAAACACAAATGCTGGCTCATAAATACAGGCAGTCTATGACAACATTTCTCTTTAGTATGCTCCTGGAATAAACAATTACAGACATAAGACTATAAAGAGCCCAGTGCTCTTTGAGCGGATCTCATTGTCTCTCCGGTTAGACATTTTCGTTGCCGTCTTCGTGTAAATGACCCTTCTTCTTCACCCTTGGATGTTCGTACTCTTCCGGTTTTGCGGCAGTGGCATGTTAGAAACCGCATCGACACGCCCACTTGCTCGCTGTGGATTCTCTGGACAATAATCCGCTCTATTCGCACTTGGACCCAAATGATGAAGAAACAAAGTTTGTACTAGGGGGCAGGTAGAATAAAGTCCATTTAGAATCCTTGTGGGTTGGACAAAGATTTAAGTAGAAAGTACCTGCTTATTTTATGCACTTCAACGGTTACTGATTTTTTTTTGTACATTTCTCATATCCTGAATATACCTCTGGTCATATTCAGTCAGTATTTTACCTTGGATTAAATATTTTTTATTGATTTATTGTAGTGTAGGAAAGTATACTACAATAAAAAGCAACTTGTGGGTGGTGAGGTAATGCTAAATAGAGTGTCTTGTGGTATTGATGTAACACCCACTGATGTGTCGTGATGAGTCACAGTTTTAGTCTGTGGTCATCAGTTACCATTTGCTTCATACTTTAGCAAAGCCAGCTGCTCAGTCATAAGGGTCTGAACTCACTTTCTGGTTATTGATAATACTTAAAAACAAACAATCTCTCCAATGCAGTAAACATCCATCACATCAGAACTGTGGTTAAATGTATCAGTGCACTATTAATTATTGCCTTAAAAACTTTTGAAAATGTTCTGAAAAAAATTACTTAGGTATCCGCATACAGTTTATACTTGAAGATACAGAATGTAGTCTGGTGCAGGAAGCTCTCAAAATTGTTAAATGCTCATGAAAGGGACATACATGCCCTAACCTGTCCCTGACCTGTCTCTGACCTCAGACTATGGATGGCGATCTGTATGATCTGCTTCGAGAACACTTCACCCTCTTGTGTCGTACAGAAATGGATACATGTCAGTATATGCAGAGTGAGTTTGGCAGCATATCAGAGGACTCCAGCAAGGTAAATATCAGACCTTAAGTTATCTGTTGCTGCTTTAAAATGTTGTTCTATTCTGTTGTTGTTCGCGTGACTCGGTTTATAATTAAAAACAGCCAGTTAGTACAGGCAGGAAAGTCCCAAATCCTTTGCTTAATCTTTATGAAGTCTCTCCTCCCTTTCCATGTCCAGCCACTGTTTGTTTCTTATGTAACGTGACCCTTCTCTGATACACACAACTGAGACATTCCTCACCAATGCTTCACTGGTGAGGGGAAACCACTGCTGGAATGCAAAATGTTAACATCAGCCCTGTTGTTCAATGGCAGGTAACCAGAGAACACAACGTCCAGCTTTTCCTGCAGGAATGTCCGGCCTTCACCAACACATCCACTTTTCATTTCCAGATGTCTCCAGATGACAGGGTATGATTTATACCGGAGGTGTCTTGACAAGACTGTACCTTTTATGATTCTGATGATTTTGACCTGTCATTCAAACAAACTGCAAAAGAACTGGCAAAGGACATGGGGTAACACAGAACTTTAGGAGCGTCAATTGAACTGTATACCCTCAGTTATATTATATAGCACTACAGGACCACTCCTGCATTACTCACTGACAATTCGATAAATTCCTATGTCACCGTGCTGCCAAAATCATCATGAAGTGTAACCACAACCACATCATGGTGCAACTTAAAAGTTAAATTTGTGAGATGCATGGCAGTACTGTCATGTAAATTTACCTTCATTTTGAATGCTATGCGTGTGTTCCATAGTGCAGAATGACATCACTTCGATGAATGGCTTCAAACTGATACTGGCTTGGTTAGTTTCACGTGTACCATGATTCAAGGACGGAATTAAAATGTATCAATAAATCATCTCTGTGATATGATTTCCATGAAGGTATGCAGTCTACAGCAGCAAAGCATCAGTTCCGATGGGGAGAGCTCCTTGGACAAAGAGGCACGAAAGTGGTCTACAAAGGCAGCCAAGGACTACAAAATCATCAGTCATGGACAAAGGGTGAGCATAAGTGTGGTTAAAAAAGTGCCGATCTTGACACAGTAATCGAACAATATTTCTTGACTGGAAGGGATGAGTTAAATGAAAGCAATATGGCCCTGTCGAACTCTAGTTCAATCAAAGCGGACCTTACAGATCAGCAGTCATAACAAGGAGGATGCCCTGTTATCGGTGATAAGGCCTTGTTTTGACACACATAAGATTATTCACGAATCAGCATCTGTAAGATGATGTGTCATGATGAGTCATAGTTTTAGTTTGTGGTCGTCAGTTACCGTTTGCGTCATACTGCTTAGTCATAAGGGTCTGAATTCACTTTTTGGTTGTTGATACTACTTAAAAATGTTGATTTTATAAACCCGATGAACACCAACAAATATTCTCTTCACATCATCCAAACAGGTGATGTGATATTACATTGTCCTCTACACTGTGTACAAATCTTATAAGAGATTTTGAAATGAAATGAATGTGGAGATACAGCCATATGAGGCTACTCGGGGCAAAAAAAACCAAAAGTCAAAATAAAAATTCAGTCCATTTCCCAGTCTTAGTGTGAATGTTACATTAGGATGTTAGTATTGTATGATCAATATTCATTATGACTTTGGTGAGACTGCAGTGCTGTCAGTGACGAAGGCATTTTCTGTGCATATCTCGTGTTCTGGTTACTCTGATAATTCTCACACATTTCCCACCGTAGGCCCTTGAGACACTAGAGAGACGCTTTAAGCTCCTGTCTGAAGAAACAAGCGTGGGAGTTGAAGAGAAAATTTTGGAGGTTAAAGAGAGCATGAGGAAAGCCCAGGTAGGGTAGGAAATTTAAACTGAGACATCCATGACAATGATCTTATTGTACAACCTCAGCACTGTGTCTGTTTTCCCCTGTGTTGCCTGCTACAGGAAGATGTGGTAGGTTTATAAAGCATTGACATGCAGTGATTCTGAAGATATAGATTTAGGCTTGATGAGGAAGAAAAAAAAAACCCAGCTGGAGGATTGATACCCTTCCTAACATATGCATTTATCTTGGAGTATTTATCCAGTGTAAAGAATAAAATGTTTTCCGTTACATTTTATCAATTGACATTTAACTGAATCACTTTTTCATAAAATGTCACGACATTTCAAAGACCATTATTAAAAGTAATTTCATGTTCTAAATACAAATCAGGGCAGGATAACAGGGGTGGAAATATCCTTGCCTGCTCTGTCTGCAACTCTAAGTCTGACTGATGGATCTTAGATACTGATATGCTTAACTGTATTTTTGAGTACCTAGCTCGAAAAGACGGTTTTGATAGCAGAGAGCAATGGCTAAAAAAAAAACTTACTGAAATGAAGGAAACACCATCATAAAGTTTTAAATGGATGTTGAACTACCACAGACCATTACAGTAACCTTTGCAGATGTTCTGCAAGAATAAAATGTGTGGTGAGTAGGCTTCCTCAGCATGTTTATACTTGACCCTGAGCCTGCAGGGATGTTAATTACTTAGTGTTAATTTCAGGTGCCACACCCCTGAGTTTATATCCCAAATTTTCTCAACTGTTTCCTTTGTTCTGCTCAGCTTCTTGACATCTCTTATAATTAAAGTCCTCTTTCAAGAGTTCTATTTGTTCTCTTTCAAGGATTTGATTTGTTCTCAGAGATATTTTTTAAACACTTAAACTCTCCTTAAATTCAGAAAACACAGACATTATGTACAAAAGTCATTAGTTATACTTGAGCACTGTATAAATTATTTATATTTTGGGGAGAGTGAGTAACAAATTCTGCAGTAGTAGTTTTGTAGGTACTCGTGTGCCAGATGGCACTAGAACAATTGCGTTCTTGTGTTCTGTGGGGACTGTGTGTTATTCTTCTTCCTGCTGAAATATATTTATAGCCCTCCACATAGTTTTGTGTTTTTTAAATTCATTTAATTTGTCAAGAAACGTGTGTTTTTTTCCTGTGTGTATGTGTGTATGTGTGTATGTGTGTGTGTGTTTGTGTGTGTGTATGTGTGTGTGTTTGTGTGTGTGTGTGTGTGTGTGTGTGTGTGTGTGTGTGTCTGTGTGTGTGTATGTCTGTGTGT
Organism: Chanos chanos; assembly: GCF_902362185.1. Lineage (NCBI taxonomy): Eukaryota > Metazoa > Chordata > Actinopteri > Gonorynchiformes > Chanidae > Chanos > Chanos chanos. The sequence goes on from NC_044496.1 coordinate 42,718,169, forward strand.
CTGCTTGTCTGTGTGTGTGTTAACACACACCGTGCCCAGGTTAGCCGACTGAAGGCTGAGTCTCGACTTGCCCTGCTGGCTTCGGCTGGTGTTGATGTGGAGCCCTGGGTTAACAGTGCTATGGCTCAGGCCAATGAGGAGCTGGAGAGGGAGAGAAGGCTCAGTGAAGCCCGAATGTCCAATGGGGAAGTACCTGACGTAGTGCGTGTCTCCTTCAGCATTCATTCCAGTCCTAACTGAACCAAACTGGTTCTTTGTCTGTTGCACAGGTTGTATAAACCTGAGTGGTACATTGTTAATCAGAATTTCTCTGTTAGCTGAATTTTTGCTTTTACTCCTATAGCACAGTCTTGTTTATTGGCTGTTAAATCTGCTTCACCGTATATCCAGTACTCTTACTCTGTTCATCTGAAGTTATAGTGAAAATGATTTATAGAAAAAGATTACTGAACCTGTTTTCAATACATTTCCTGTGTGCGTGTGCGTGTGCGTGTGCGTGTGTGTGTGTGTGTGTATGTGTATGTGTATGTGTGTGTGTGTGCTTGTGTGCGTGCGTGCGTGTGTGTGTATTTTCAGGAAGATGAGTTTGAGTTCACAGATTTTGAGGACTCTGAAGACGGGGACATTTTTACCGACTCCAGCTCATGCCAGGGTCAGTGCAGATATCCTCTGCCATGCCGAGTGCTTTATAACTATCAGGTGAGATACTGTGGTCTCTTCTGCATTTGCAAATACTGGAAATGAAAATGCAGTTTAGTCACTTCGAGAGTATTTTTGGAACACTACTGTTCATGGTTTTCGTTACAGCAAATGTTAGCTAAAAATATCTTACATGTTTTTCTTAGTTATGTTCATCCTAAGTTTTGTTATTGTTAGCTGACGCTCTACTTTGTAATGAACATAATGGGTTAGAATGGCTTATATACAGCTGTTCCTCAGCTGTTGCTAAGATACTTTTTGGCTTGAACAGAGCATCTGTCTTATTGGTTGCCCAAGTAGGTAAAATCTTCTATATTTAAGAATATAGTATGAATATAGCCTTTTCTCTGAAACTACAGTGCTGTCATGACACAGTGCCTTACTTCATGGCTCTGTTTGGTTTGATGCACTTCCTGCAGGGTTGCCAAGCTGATGAGTTGTCTATTACTGAGGGGGAGGAGCTGCAGGTGATAGAGGATGGTGACATGGAAGACTGGTTAAAGGTTAGTTGTCTTTTTTCCCTGATGCAAGTTTTATTTTTCCCCATTTCTGTATTCATCTAGTGTAGCACGCTAACTAGTGCTCAGCATTTCCAATCCTTCACCGTACTTTGCCTATCGTAAACCGTAGTATGCAAGGAATCAAAGACTAGTAAAAATGAGAATAGAGACATTTCCATCTTTTGCTTTTGAGACTTTGTTAGAGATCAGATGTGAGATTTACCTAGCATGAAACTTTCCGCTGAAAGGAGTTTCTTAAAGTCAAGCAAAAAAAAGGCTTAACTTGGATCAAATAATTGAAGATTACTTGTCCATAATGATAATCAAAGAGACTAAGAAGAAAAATGCTCCTGAACCGTTCTGATGAGAAATGAAAAGAGGAGTCAAAGACATTAAACAACACAGCCTGCGGTGTTCTACGCACATCAAAATGGAAACAGCGCAATTTTCAGATGTTAACTAACAAGCGTACATCTTTTCATTATTTTGACATTTCTTAAAGCTATAAACACACACAGCATTCAGTCCCACAAGTGTAGAGCAAACACTACAATCTCCCTCCTTAAAATTGTGGTTTAGCCACTTCCTGTTCATAGCGCAACATGGCTCCAAGTAATCAGACGAGGCTGAGAACTTGAAGGGTTACAGTTTCTCCGTAGTGCACGTAAAGGGTTTTTCAGTAAGCACTGGAGGGAATACCCTGCCATAAGTCCCAGTAACAAGTTATTTCATACATCTATTGGTAATGCAGATCTTTTTAATGCTGCTATTAGAATTTAATGAAGCCTATCACTCTTTAATGAAGCCTCCAGCACTATTTTTGTCATTATATAATTTAAAACCATTAATGTAATGAACGCTAAGAGAATCCTGTGTCTGTTTGGAGCTTTTGGAGGTAGCAGCTAGACGAGTGCGGTTTAACCTGCGTGTTCTTTTTGCTGTGCAGTATGACTGACCATTAAGCAGGAAAAGCTTTTTTTTTCCATTTTAAAGAGGAACACCCACATCAACAATCGTTTTGTGTGCCTTTTAAATGCAACAAGTCGTAGACAACTGTTGTACAACACTGCCCTCAGCTGCTTTGAAATGTCAGGTGCCTTATGAAACAGACACACTTTACAAGGCAAACCTTACTGCTTTCAGCTAAACATATATACACTGGACATGTCTAAGAACTGATAATGTATTTCTGAACTCAATATACATGCTGTGTCGCTATACAAGGCAACAAATACTCACATGTGCAGTCAAAGAAAACACTGCGTCTACTACTCTAAGTACTTGATTTGCATGACAAGCATACAAACTGATCTATATATGTTCTCCTCAGTGAGTGTTTTTTAGTTGTTCTTGAATTCAGTTATGTAAAATCTCTTTACTGGTATGTACGTTAAGCTCAGCAAGACTTTACCTTCCTGTATTGATTCATAACATGAGCATATAGAATAATTAAACTATTTCCAGAGTCATATGTCATTCAAGAGAAGACTGCACCAGAAGATGAATTTGTTTTCATGTACTGAATGTATACATTCATTTTTTCACATGCCTATAAATAGTGAAAACACTTCATGTGTTCATTTTCTAGGCTTGCAATGGTGCAGGACAGGTTGGCTATGTCCCTGAGAGATATGTTCAGTTCCTCTGGTCACCAGCAGAGGACAGCATTGCCTTTTTTGAGCGTGGAAGCACCCAACTTGATTGGTCCCTGAACAGTTCTGGTTCCTCGTTTGGGCTGTCAAAGATGGAACAGGAGCAGGAGCGAACTCCTCGGTTTGAAGGTGTGTTCAGTAACATATGCCTTCCAAAAAAAAAAGTCGTACCACTGATAGGCATTACGGAGTAATAACACTGATAAATCCTTGGCCCCATATAGATGTTTACATCTATGCAGTAATTCTTAGTGCTTTATGTAGCTCACCCTTCTCTGTGGCATTTCTCTCTGTCCTCAGGAATGGCCAGAGCCCTGTATGAATACAGAGGACAGAGTGCAGAGGAGCTGTCTTTTCCAGAGGGTGCGCTCATTAGACTGCTGCGCTGTCGCCATGGTGAGGTGGATGATGGGTTTTGGGAGGGAGAGCTGGAAGGCCGTGTAGGTGTCTTTCCCTCTCTTGTGGTTGAAGTTCTCAAAGAGGATGAAGAAGAGGGGGAGGGAGAGCAAGAAGAAGTGAGTGGTATCACTTTATCATGTGCATGTTGCTTGCGGAAGTTAGAGGCAGTAATCTAAAGAATATGCTCTTGATTTGTATACATGCAGTCATCCATAGGAATAGTGTATAAAAATAAGGGTGACAGACGAGGGTGACAGTTTCAGTTAAATCTTCTGTATCTTGACTGAAAATGGATATCTAGCATGGGCATCTGTTGACTATATTCGTTTCAATTTTGACTCTGATATTGGTTTGTCATTGTACTGTGTTTTATAAAAAAAGAAAATGGAAAGAAAAACATTTTTTTGTATTTACAGTGTCTTCCAACACCTACACTTCCTCCTTTCTCACCTCCCATCCTCATCCCTGGAGCGCAAAACACCGTGTTCTGTCCCTCACCAGGGCCGGGATCCTGCTCTGCCCACAGTACACCCCCTAGAGACCCCGAGGAGAGACTGCAGGCACTGCCACCAGACATGGGAAAACTAACAGAGGGCAGGACAGGTAAGATTCTCAGGTCATTAGAAGGATACACACAAATTCTTATTGCTCCTTGTAGATGTACAATATCTCTCTCTCTCTCTCTCTCTCCCTCCCCAGACAGTTGTGGTAGTGCGCACAGTTCACCCAGCCTGTCAATAAGGAAGATACGGCCAGTACGTGTCTTTTCTGTGCTACTTTATTCTGCATTTTATGTATTCTGTATTCAGTTAAATATTCTGATAATTATTATTCATTATTCAGATAATTATTCTGAACTGTTTCTTATAATTATTCAGTTTCATTTTAAATTGTATTAGCTATTAAACTGAGCAGTTTAGATGACATTGGATTTGTTTGTTTTTTTTTCTTTTTGAACATTTCATCACAGGAAGGATGATGACTCCATATATGATTCCATATATTTGTTGTATTCTGTTTTGTTACAGGCGAGGGCAGCTCCCCCTCCACCCAGGCACTCTCCCATGTCCTGAAGACCTTTTTGTGTTTTGTATATTGTGTGTGTTAGCACAGAGAAACATTGTGGAGGTCGCTTGTGTTCAGTTCTGGCAAAACACAAAATAGACCTGAATGAGACTTTTTGGTGAAAATGAGGTTTTAGAGCAAATGGATACTGTAAGGCTTGAGATTTGTGGTGTAATTTATCACTTATTGAATGTTTAAGACCATTTTTGACAATTTTCACCTGCTGGACCGCAGTAACACCTCCCACTCAAACTAGCTAACATGATCTTAACAACATTCATGTTGCTGTATTTTCTCTATGAGTGGAAGATAAGGGGTAAGCAGTGACTTGGTGAGTAAAGCTGACAAGGGGCACTGCAGTACCCCAGCGACCAAGAGAGCTTCAGACAGAATCTAATGGGACACACTGAATCTTAAAAAGCTGCTGCCAGTGTAGAATTTAAAAGGTCATAAGTGCAATTTTTATTCAGTATTGAAAAAAAAATCAAAGTGGAAACTGATCAGAACTGTTGCAAGCTTGCAGAATTCTAACTTAGTCAAAAAATCTAAATGTTCTCATATGGAGCGTGTCTCTAGGCTGGCAGGCAGACAGGTAGGCAGGCAGGCAAGCAGACAGATAGATAGATAGATAGATAGATAGATAGATAGATAGATAGATAGATAGATAGATAGATAGATAGATAGATAGATAGATAGATAGATAGATAGATAGATAGATAGATAGATAGATGTTTCTGTATTTATAGAAGATGAAGTGTTGTTAATATATCCGAGTGCTACTTACTCTCACGGCTGTTTATTTTTTTAGGCTTTATAAAGACTTATTGATTACCAAAGTGTAATCTGATTTATTTGTATCTAATCTATTTAAAGTATTTTCCTTACGTTTAGAAGTCTGTCCTCTAAAGCGTTTTGGTCACAGAGAGATCATTTGTGTGAGGCAGTGGTTTGTAAATCTTGAATCCTGTTTCTTGAATTCTTTGTCCATCTTTGGCTCAACATTATGCAACGGTTTTGTATTTAATGATCAGTTTGGACACCATCTGATATTATTATAGGAGCACCAATGATTGTCATTACTAACACTAAAATTCATGTTTGTACAAAAGTGTTCTGAATGTAAACATTTAATTGTATTTTTTGCACAAATATTCACCACAAACAGTTAACTGAAAGCTGAAGAAATGGGAGGGTTTGAATATCTGTAATTGTATTTCAGTGATGCATATGCTGTTGTAACGCCTTTCCATTTCTACAAAATTAAGAACTTTTCCTTGATTAAAAGCTTGAGTAAGGGCTTGAGTATCTCCACCTCTCTTGGGTTGTGTAATGAAGTCATGTGAAAAAGAAAAGTCCAGGTTTTAAGGTCCTCTCAGTAAACATGCCTTAAATCTTTGAAGCAAGCTCAGGTTGTCTTTACATGAATATTAATTAACACACAGCATGAACAGTAACATCTAGCTCAGTGTAACATACTTGCCACTTAAGACAACATTAACTGCAACAGCATATTGAAGTTAATTTGAAACAGAAACAGTGAATAGATAAAATAATGGGAATCCCAAACAACGTATGAATAAGGGAGCTGGTTCATGGTTCACTGACATGTTCAGAACTTCAGTCCCTATTAGAATGCTGCAATACAAATTCAGAGCTGTGATTTTGCCTCTTTTCAATGAGGAAGACATGACTTAGAAGGAAATCTGTTCGACACTGTGTGTTTCATACCCTCCCGTAAAAGTTCAATGATGTTTCTGTAGATGTGATGATTTGCTACGGCAATATCTACACATCCTGTTGTTCACAAAACCATTTTAAAAAAAGGTATAATAATGTTTATGGGGGCCATTATTGTCTTGGAATATGGGAGCATCTTGAGGAAACAGTATTGGCAATCTAGGGTGCATCCAAATGGCTCATCAAATGGCTGGAACATATTGGTCATTTGTATTCAGTATGACTCAACTATACTGACTTTGTGATGGTGACACAGTTACAACAAATACTTCAGTCTAGTCTCATGTGGCCTCTCCAGTATTTTGTTCTTTATAGTTGATGACATTTGTTATATGTATTACGCCTACAATAAGTCTTAAAGATTATTGCATAGCAATTGAGGAAGAACTGTGTCTTGTCTTGTTTGTGTCGTCCCTGAGAAACGGGAAATAAGAGTCAGACGGCACAGCGCTATGATCTCAGATACACTCATGGCTTTGTTTTACACAGCCCTTCTCCTCTTCATCAGAGGGATTTCAAGTAAGTGCTGGCCTTGTCATTACTGTGACTCACTGGATTTGTGCTAAGTATTTATCACTTTTCAGTTCTTCAGTGTTTCATTATCCAACAGCTTAACTGTTTTCTATTAATTGTGTTAATGTCTAATTACCATCTTGACTGAATTCTTTCCTCTATGACAGAACTGGCAAAATTAATAGAAATTTAAGACTCAGTGAACGAGTGTACACACCTCTGATTCAAGCCCTGTCCATAAATTATCTTCTAGAAGTATTTTTGTTGTATGCTTAAAAAATTTAAAAAAAAAATTCTTAAAAAAATATTCTGAATAGCAAAAAAAGAGAAAAAACAGTGCCAAAGTTCTTATATTTCATTAGTACTCATAAACTTTACAAATATTTTTCATATCTACAATCTTTTTTTGTTTTTCTTTGGAACGACCTCTGGTCAGAATGTGTGAAACAGAATGATTGCTTCACTTCTAGCAGTATTCTCAACTGATTACTCAATTTCTGGAAGATGTTTTATCTGCATTTTGGTTAAAGGCAGTGAAAGCATGTTTGTGAGAATGTAATGCTGATGTTTGTGTCTTTTATACATGCAAATTATGCTGACAACATTTAAACTGTTCAACTTTTTGATTTAACAATGAGTTCCACAGTTGTGTGACCTGCAATAATGAATGTACAGATGTGTCTTTCATCACTGGTAGTTCTGGTTGTGGAATAACCCTACTGAGGTCTTCCTGCTTAAAAAAAAGTCTCAACTTTCAATCCATTACATAGATTTCTGAATAACTTCAGGTTGACAGACATTGGACTCCAACATAATTAACAATAATGTCAATTCCTATCTCCAAGTCTAACACATTGTATTTAATACTCAGAGGTGTACCCTACAAACCGTATGTTAAAAGTAATAATATTGATTGCCAAGTCCAGTGCAGTGGCAGACTGACCAGTACTGTTGTGTGCTGACATGCTAACCATCTCACCACTGTCATTTTCTGATCACAGATGTGGAAAGTGTAAAGACATTGGATAAGGTCCAAGCAAATGCAGGAGAGACACTCACCATTCCCTGCTTCTATGAACATAAATATAAGGACCATGTGAAATACTGGTGCAAGGGATCTAACTGGGATTACTGCACCACCCTTGCACGCACTGGTTCACCAGAGATCTCACAAGTGATCATCAGAGATTACCCTTTTCAAAACGTTTTCACGGTGACAATGAAAAACCTACGTGGGGTTGACTCTAATAAGTACTGGTGTGCTGTGGAGATCAGTGGTGGGGGAGATGATGGAGCTTGGGTGTCCCTTTCTGTCAATGATGGTAAGTAGATTATGCAACTATAATCTCATGATAGAGAGAAAAACAAACAAACAAAAACATACACTCAACAAGAACTACATTATAGCATTTTAAAATGGTTCCACATTTGAACTATCTTTGTTTTCTTTAGGTGTTACTTTGGTAAGGACAGTGCCATTCTTACCTGTGAGGAAGGGAGGTTTTATCTCTATTCCATGTTTTTATGATAAAAGATATAAAAACAATGTGAAATACTGGTGCAGAGGGAGTTCGTGGAGAAAGTGCAAAACAGTGGTGAGCACTAACTCTCAACAGTCTACAGCACAAGTGTCAATCACTGATCACCCGAGCCAACAGGTCTTTATGGTAACTATGAAAAACATACAGGAGTATGACACAGATGTTTACTGGTGCGCGGTACAGATTAATGGTGGGGGAGATGATGGTGAATTCACAAGCCTTGTCTTCATCAATGGTGAGTTTACTGGTAATATTTTACCAGTTAAAATGAAGAAATGAAGGTACAATCGTAATCCTTAACAATTAACATTTTCATGATGTGTTTTTGGCTTTTGCATGCAGCTCTTGTGGGTATAATGGTGGAGGACAATTCTATATCTGGTGAAGAAGGAAGCCACGTCACTGTTCAGTGCTTCTACAGTGAGAGACTAACAGAAAGTGACAAAAACTTTTGTAGGGCAGACAGCTGGACTTCTTGTCTGAGCCCAAAGAGAGTTAGTCAACCCTATCCAGCACTAATTCAGATAAGCGATGATAACACTGGCATGTTCAATGTCACCATGAACAACCTGAAGAAGGATGATGCGGGCTTGTATTGGTGCACTGCTGGCGAGGAACGATTTCCTGTGTACATTAATGTCAGCGAGAAAAGAAGAATACCAAAATTCAATAAAAGTGACGGTATGGTTTCATGCAGGTGTGATTTAATGCTTTTAGTGAGAGGGTCATATATCCCGAAGCATGCAACAACATGCTAGCAGTACCTTATCTCAGCGCAGTTTCTCTAGGTAATCCATATGAAATCTTTTTGTGCCTGTTTAACATGATTTTTCTCATCTCAATTACAGAATCCTCCAAAAATGCAACAGTTCAAGAAGACAACATGGAACAATGCTGGTTGTTATTATATTATTATATAATGTTTTCATTGTTGCTGGATTTGTCATGTCTGTTGTGTTTGACCAGGGTTGAAGCATTTACACTGAACTTTAAAGATTACGAACTATATTATTATGCTGATCATTATTTTTGTAGTATTTTATTTTAAACTTCCCTTGTACACCAGTTTATTCACACATTGTAAACTTAAGTGCAAATAAACTAATATGCAGTCAAACAGTCAATGCAGTAGCTCCCCTTACACTTTTTTCACTTTTTTTTCCTAGCTATGGAACAATTCTGCAGTTTTCCCTGAAAGGTGCTGTTGGTCTGATGTATCTGATATGCTCCATCATTGCATTGTTAAAATCCAGAGGTGAGTGTTTCTTAGAGGAAAGGATCAGAAGGAGAAATAATGAGCTCATTGTTTTTTAACTTTCTCCTCAGAGAACTTCGCTGTGTTCAAAAATTCAACGAACTTCAAGAATCCTTGTTGTCAAATGACAAATCTCTCATATTCTTTCTTTTCTCTTGTCTCTCAGAGTGAATGATGCAGTGACCTCATTATGGCTGATTATGGCTGTTGCTGATTATTAAACTCTGAAGCGTCGGAATTCCACGAGCTGTGAATCAAGCTCATTTCTTATTGTTTGTGAGACCTGATGTGTCTCTTCTTGAACATTTATAAAAGAAAACACTATGAAACATGTAGTTGCTTTATTTGTCATTATACCATAGTAGAAATGTGAATTCATCAGATGCATTTTATGAATTTGAAAATCTTTGTCCTCGTTTACATTTGGCTGCGTGTATATGCGTGTGTGTTCTCATTCAGGAGAGACAATTGCCATGGATCTCCAGAAAGAGTGGCAACAAAGATCAGTTAGTCTTTGCTCTATTTATTAGCTGCCATGTACTTCCTCATATATAAACACAATGTACTGTTCTTACACAAGATTACTCATATTTGCCTGCTTGCATTCAATAAGTCCAAAGGTTGTATGTAGTTACTGCGCAAGCTAGAGAGGAACAACTGAGGGCTTGTGAAACTGGAGGTTGTACTGTTCTGACTGCTGTTCCTCTATAGGACAACTGGTCGGAGGTCCTCCTGATTGGCAGGGAGACCTGCCCAGTAGTCCCTGTTGGGGTTGGTCTGAGCTGACCAAAGCTCACTGGAAATTTCCAGTTTCAAGGCATGAAGTATGAGATGACTGCTCATCCACTTGCCACAGGGTCAAAAGCAGGGGTGGAGCAAAGGTTTTATTTTGGGGGGGGGCGTAATGCCAAATGTTCACAACAATAAAAGGAAAGAGGTCTGGTCACGGACCGGCCTATCAGTTACCAAAGACTGTCTTTTTGCATAGACATAGTCCAAAGCGCCCATCAGTGCAGTGTTACAGCTACCAATAATTAAAATAGATAACTAAAAAAATACCCCGCTTTCTGGAATACCCCCGCGTTTAGTGAAAAGTTTACAATGATATTAGAACATTTTAACCAAATTTGTTGTAAAATTGTTTGGAATGGACATTTGATCTATGTGTTTTGTTACAAAAAAAATATATAAATATTAAAAAAAAAAATAGTCAAGATCAGCAGGGGGCCCCCTAGAGTGCAGGGCTCAGCATTGTTTGCCCCACAGTAATACTTTTCATTACTGTGACACAGACAGTGTAGCCTTCTTGCCAAAGCATGTTTTAGTGATGACTGAATGATTTTAGCAATGACTGACTGGATGATTGAGTGAACATATTTTTAATAGTATAGCACTGATTGTTGGCATTCAAGTGAATGTTGAACAATACATGGAACATCAGCTACACAAATAAATTTGAATGAGTAAAATGTTAAATATATAGCTTTATTTTTGTCTCCTCCAGAGTAATGTCCAGATGTGATTTCAACAACTGAGTAAATATAAGGTTATACAGTCATTTCTATTTTAGTCTAAAACATGCAGTATTTGTTAAGGCCACTATACCAACCAACATATCTGAGTAATACATAACACTGAATTGACAGGGAATGACACAATGAACTCAAGGATTTAAAACCATTGCTTTAGGATTTAAAGAGACTGGGATCTCTTGGCTTTTGTAGGCTTGACTTTTTTAGCGTGCAAACATGGCAATATCATACACCCATAGAGAAAGACCTCATATAATTAGTAAATCATTCAGTGTTTAACTAATCATTCAAAATCTCTGTGCAGTTCTTTTTTATATAGTGGAAGGGGCCAAAGTAACACTACATCAAAGTGGTTCCATCCTTGCAAACTCCGTAAAGAATGATCATTCAGCATTCTACACCAAGGAAGTACAGGCCTAAATGTAGATATATGCTATGTACATATATATTTAGTATGAAAATACACAGATATCGGGACACCCCTGCAGAAAGGCTTAGCCCTGCTGTTAGCAGGTTCCATTCATTACCATTGCTCCAACAGGACTATCAAGATAATTGTTTTTTACACAACAATATTTTTCATTATCCCATGATAATAAAACTGCATTTGTAAAAAATACACCTCACGTGCTTGACTTTTTTTCCTTTTGAATAAATGATTGAATAGTGAACATTTTATACTGAGGAAGAAGAAGATGTGCTTTAAGGTGAAAATGCAGTCAGGCACTATTCATTATGTTCTGTTAATAAATATCTGCTGGTGAATTAAAATATGATTGTGACAATACAAAGACTGTGAATCTCATTTTTCTACATTTGAACTTGTTTATTTCTGCCTAAGTCCAGATTATAATGCAACCGTATGAAATAATTATACTATTTATAAACATAAATTATGTCCCCTCACGACCTTCCATGAGAATGTCATTCAAACACAAGCATAAAAGACTGAAGTGTGAGTCCAAGTGATCACTCAGGCTTCCTCCTATAACCTTATTCAATCCTATTTCAAGCTAGCAGCATGATTCCTATATGGCTTTGGAATGTTTATGTTCTGCTCTTGGTTTCTCGTCTTGCTTACATATACATCCTGCTTTAAAATACATACACTACACCGTATGATTATTAATGCCATAATTATTTGGGGATTCGTGAGAAAAATCAGACCATCAACAGAAGAGGGATTGAAATTGTGCCTCATTGATGATATCATGAAATTCTCCTAAATTTTCGACTGTCATATACATCATTAAAGATGGAACTCATCTGCAACATTTAATAAATGAATTTTGATGTTTTACAAGAAATATTGAAATTTATCCTCTTATAAGCTGTATGTATGTGTATTTATATATAGAAAGATCCACAGTGAAGGGACTATGCTTAGTCCTTTGAACAGTTATACTGGCTGTTTCTCCTGGGCCACATTAACTATGAAAGCACTTTTTTGAGCCCCGTAATGTGTAGAAATGTGGACATACAGCACTAAAAGACTTGAGCCAAGAATGACTGAGAAATGCATTCCATATATTTCACAAAATGAGTCAGGACGGTAGTTTATATTTATAACATATCACAGTAATAACCTTTCTGCCTTGTCATGATTATTTGCCAAAGGTTTACAGATGCTGCTTGTGATCAGACTATATCCTGTGACAAGCAATCAGGAAATATTCTCAGTTTGTGATTTTGTACTTCAGACAGCAGTAATTTGCAGTCTGTTTAGAGAAAGTGGTTGTAAAACAAAAAAGAAAACTGGGGACAAATGTCATTTTTGGCAAATATCTGGCCACGTCTATGATATATGTATTAATTTAGATTTAGCGCTATTATGTTTAAATGTTTTGGATATATTTATGACTAGTATGTTGTTAGCCAAAGATTTAACATTTTAGATGAACTTAATTTTCCAATATTGTATTGTGATTCATGTACTAAGTCTCTAAATACTAAAAAAGTATTAAGTACTTCATTAACATCATGGAACAGCACTGTAAATAGTTTTTTTTAATAAAAAGCTTTTTTCATGTCGAAGGACATGTTATTAATTTAAATGACTGATTCCATATGCTGTCATGCAAAGGAACATTTGATTGCAATTGGAGCTCAATATTTTGCTTTTGGATTTGGCCCAGTCTATTTTCCTTGAAATTCCATTTGCTCAGATTGCATTAATCTGATTTCAATAAAGTTTCAGAAGACGTTTGGTGTCATCGCAGATACATATGAATATAAACATAAATAGTGTTGTAGACTAATCTGACCACAGTATTCATAAAGCTCAGCGGTATTTGGTTATTAATTGATCAGTCTGGTTTATATATACTCAATGCAATCAGCATGCATTGTTTTCAGAATGTTGTTTTCAGAAACACTTGGGCTCTCCACAACTATTATTGCACACTGAGACTAGCTGCTGTGCAAGCGTCAATGCAAGCATCAGGTGAATATGTGTGGATGTTAGGGGCTATGGCTTACTTTGGCCAGTACAACTTTTTGACATCACTGTTGAACAATCGTGTCCTGAATTAACCATGACACCACTCATGGCATACACAACTGAAAGCAACATCATCTGGCATAGTATTAATGCAACTCAATTATTTTGTATTGCTAGCTGTTTCATCGTGTCACAATAGAGCTTCAGTCCCCTAGAATAAACCCAACAGGGCTTTTCACCATTTGTGCTTGTTGTGCCCTGACCTTCTCTTTTCTTCTAGAGAGAGACCATCCTCCTCCTGACTAACTCTACAGTCCTTAATGTCCTCCATCTCCACCATGTCATCTTTCCCTTCATCTGTAGGGGCTGTGGTGGTCACGTCGGCTATCTCCTCTGCACGTACCACAGCAAACTCCCGTACGCTGTCTGGGCTGGCCTTGACTATTCGAACATCTGCTATGTCTAACTTGCTGTCTGGAGATCCGGCCCTTGAAAACACTTTGGTAGCTTGTTTATTGTCTGGGCTGGTCTGGAAGTTAAGCGTTTCTACCAGCTCTAACTTGTTCAGTGACCCCGTCTTTGGAGACTTTATGTCTGGAGCTACCTCAGTTTCTTTGGGGGGGCAAGTAGCATCTGTGGCTAAGGACTCCTCAGGAGGTTCAGGGAGCTGATCATGAGTCTCACAGGCCTCGTCCTCCTTAAAAATGACTTTTTGTGAGTTCCCCTTAGTTCCTATTGGATCACTGCATCTTCGAAATCCTAGGAGAGTGACACTCTTCTTACGTTTGGTTGCATTTGGGGCCATTCCATTGGTTGCCTGCGGAGTGACATCTTTGAACATGTTGCGGATGTCGTACCCTTCCCGAGGCTTTTGGGAGTTCTCTTCATTCTCTTTCTCACTGTTTAGTGGTTCTGTATGCTCTGATTGGTCTGCTGACTCTGCAACTGGCAGATTAGTGGACCCCTGAAGACTGTTCTTCTTGTCCATGTGGGTGACTCTGAACCTGTCGGCCAAATAATAAGCATTGGAACTTGTATGTAAAATATACATCCTCTTGGTTTGCATCTGCATATTAATGCTGTAGAGAGTTCAATCTAGTCATTAATTCTTGATAGACATGGAATATAGCACATGTATTGTGTGGATAACTGATCTGAAAACAGTATGATATGTTTGCTGCACTAAGACATCCCACCTGCCAACAGAAAACACCGTCTGCTCGCCTGCCCTGGTTTTGCCTCGAGCAACACGACTCCTACGCCTGCCTTTCTTGGAGCGTGATTGGACACAGAGATGGCAAGTGTTCTGGTCAATTCCAGAATGGACAGTGTGGTGATGAGGGGGAATGCCCCCCAAACTCTCTTTGCGGAGCAATCTGTTCAGAAAAGAACAAAAGACGCATTCAGACACTTCTTAATAAAAGCATTCTTCAACCCTCAAAAGGTGATGTAATCTAACTGGCCAAACCTAAATATAAAATGACACCAAAAACTACAACAAAAAAAATATTTTAATATGCTGGCTCTTTCACTGTGAAAACCTGATAGAGTTAAAGTAGTACTATGACTGGAAATGGTCAGCGTGAGTTAAAAATGAAATCTTTTCCTTTCCTCTAAACTGACAATTACTGAAAATCATGGGACTTGCAAGTCATCTTGCATGCTGTGTCCTATCTGAAACAGCGGTCGCTTGCATCATCTATTAATCTAGTTGTCACTTGCGCAGCCTCTTCCTGAGACCTCCCACCAAGGCTGAATCCTGTGTGGAGTCACTACAATTACAGAGTGGAGGAAGCATATGTAGAATGTGAATTAGGCCAAAGCTTTGCCGCCAATGAGTTATTTAAGCACCAACTATTACAGTCATGAAAAAAAGACAAAATCAGAAAACCTCTGGGCAAGGCAGGCAAGCATTTAAAATATCATTCTGTTCCTGCAGTTCAGTCGCAAATGTGGAATTATACCGGCATTGTCTGTATACTTGGTCATTCGAAAATAAATAAATGAAACTAAAGCTGTTTGCCTCTTCAGGGTGCAGTTGTATAGTACTGAACATTTCAAAATCACTATGGCAGTTCGGTGACTTTTTTTTTTGGAAAAGTCTTTCTTAAGAGGACAGAATTCAGATAATGTACAGGATCAAAATATAGTCATTCTTTTTCAAAAGACCTGTCAGGAAGATTTTTATTTTTGCAGATGCAAAAAAAAAAGGGGGAGAATCTCATCACTGACAGGCAGGACAGAATTAAAACATGGAGGCCTCTAGAAAGTTCATTAAGGAAGGAATACACAAATAAAGAGTCAGGACAGTCACAGCTTCATGCTCTGTATGCTGATAGTATGTGCAAAGCAGAAGTGGACTTCTCCCTGTGTGATAAAACAAAAAACCTAAAACCTCATGGAATTCTCTCCATAAAATGAACATGTCATAATACTCAAACAGAGAATGAAGACAGTTTTTGTATCAAAGCATGCTGATACTAATCATTTGAGCATGGTGATAATTTTGAAATCTCTCTCACTGTATCTGTGGGTTTAATAAACTGCATTCCTTGGGTTTTACTTTATAACTCTGAAGCCCAGGTTAAATAAAAAACAAAATCAGTTATTGTTTTGTTTTTCATTGGTCAGCAAAGAAAAACTGCAGTACAACATCTAATATGTGAACTGATACATCCACATATTACAGCATCTTTCCTTCAGAGTGTTACTATCAGAAGTGAGGATAATAAGGCAGCGAACCTTACAGACACAAAATCATGTTCTGTGGGGAAAAGTGCCTCTTTGGGATAAGAACAAAAGCCCTTGCATACTCACCCAGTGAGAAAATACTGCCTTGGAGTTTTGCCAGCAAGATTAATGGTGAACCACAAAATCACTTTTCTATTGCTCGAAGAAGCTTAAGGTTGGAATGAAATGTGTTCTAAATATTTCACATTTTTAATTGAAGAACTTACTACAATATCAAACTTTTTACTAAGCATACTAAGTATACTAAGTTTACTAAGATTTTTTTTTTTTTACTAATTTACTAAACTACGTACACAAATTCTGTTACACAGCTGCTGCTGTGTACTCCCAAACTATACCTTGGATCATGATGTTCACATACACTCTGGTTTCCTAACATCTCTTTGAATGCCTCCATATTAGCTAGAAAAATAAAAGCAAAGGAAGAAAACGTTGAATGTTTATGTTTTGTGGCAGAAATATTATGTAATGATGACAATAACTATAAAATCTCAATAACAACAATAATTTTCAATGAATTTTCTGAAGCAGGTAATATTTAATGGGAAGATTTTACCTTCATTCTCAATTATACATTTCAGAATTTGTTCAACTGTGTCTTGATTTTCTTCTGACCCATCTGTAAAACGAATACATTCACAGACACAGAAACAGAGTTGTAGCAAACTAGTCCTGTTGAGTTAGTATTTCAAACTGATGCATGCAGCTATCCAGCAATATAGGCTTGGTGAGTAAGATGCAAAGTCTCCAAATTTGACTAATTCCTTCAGTCAGTGAGGATAACATGTTTACATTTTGATTTAAAACTCTGGCTCTCCCTCTGTAGAGCTGTGAGCTACTGCTTCTCAGATATAGTTTTTAACTCTGGAACCCACCATCATTCTCTGGATCCAGTTTGTCCTCACAGTCATCGTCATCCTCAGGCTCTCCTGTTCGACAGCGGTATCCCCTCTTCTTAAGCGTGTGGCAGACAAGGAATCCAAACAGGCCGGTGATGAAGAAGAAAAAGACCAGGATGAAGATCATATATGGGGGAGGGGGCTCCCCCACAGTGACTTCCTGGTCAGTCATCCCCTTGTCTCCTTTCTCACTCTTTCACTACCCTGTGAAGAGAGCAGAGAGACTAACTTAACTCGTCAGTTGGGGTAATCGTACTTTTGTCTTGAGTTTAGGTAGCAACGTCTTTGAGGTTGACGTCAACCCTCAAGCTTTTCCGCCCTGTTGATGAGCAAGTGCCTCCTTGTCAGACCCTCCGAATGTCTTGGCTCAAAGAGATAACCCTCCCTTCCAGCTCTTACGGTATACGCTGCTTTCTATCAGCCTGGTTTATCTTGCAATACAGGCAAGTGGAGGGTAGAGCTCAGTACACACCCTGTACTGTTTTTCACTGGGGTGCCTTAGCTAAACCCACATCCGTATCGCACAGTGGGCCTGCTGCACAGTTTTTTTTTGCTTATTCTCTGACCATATTTAACTGTACTTTGGGTCACGTAGGAACACTCATAGTTCTACATTCCAAATAACTCTGTGTTATGTCAACAGTGACCTCTGGAAGTGCAGAAAAACAACTACTGACAACGGCAGCTATCCTATAAGACATATGTATTAGCACAAAAACAATTAAATAAAAGGTATGCTGATGCAATCCAGAAGGCTAAGGTCTAACCTGATGAACGCAAACCGCTAATTTATCCCTGTGGACTTCTGAAAAATTCCCAGCCCTGTGGTCTCAGTGATGGAACAATTACATTTCCTGTATCTTCAGCCCAGAGGAGAAAAGTGGATGTGGAAACGTGATCTCCAGCAAGACCCCTTAAGTAAATAACAGCTTGATTCCCATGCTCTCCAATAAGCTGCTCTTCCCAGTCCTGAATGCTATCATGTTTATGTAGAAGAGACAGACATAATTGGCCTGGTTTTATTCTTAGTTAAACTGACTTTTTCTGTGTTGATCTTCAGCAAAGGAAGCCAACTGATATATGGCTGAGGTGTCAGACTAATGTTATAATTTACTGCTGTGATGAAAGACATCTATTTCAATTTGCAGAACCCTAATTTTAACCTACAACATATAAATCATGTTGTTTTAAAGCCTAATTACAAAAACATTTGAAATTCTTTCTACAGAAGCATGTGCCATGAACATGTGATCAACAAAGGCTTAAAATGAGTATCACCAACAATGAATAGATATTTCTGTGGTACAACACAGGAGCAACAATACTTAGACCACGTATTCGGCTTATACTGAGAGGTCAGCAAGCTACGCATTGTCAAACTGTCGAATACTTTAACAAAGAGAAACTGCGCAAGAAAAACAGGAAAGAGCACTGATCTTTCAGTATAGAGATCAAACTAAAGAGAGTGTCTTGACAAATGACTCAGCAGAATTATGTTGCCTACCACACACAGACACTGACTTTGATGTCACTGTCATTCAGAGCCCACACATCACTAAAGCTTATTCAGTCTCCAGCCCAACTCTGAGCCACAGGACTCCAGCAAGGGGCTTAAGATACATTTCTAAGAACAGAGGGGTCATCTGATTGAACATTGTAACCAAATTAATTAATATCTGCATCTGATATAATTAACGTTCTAATAGGCAACCTTTTGTACGCAAATATGGTTCAAATGTTGACCAAATATCACCCTTCACTGTTTACAGCAAGCTCAGCACTACATATTCCTTGGAAACCATCTCCACCGGGACGGATTAAACCTCCTCAGGTGGGTGGGTGGTGGCCTGACGAATAGCACGCGAGGAAATCCGATTCGGCACAGCATTTTTATATACTGGAAATTTTACCAAAGCTCACTGGCTCTGATTAATGTGAAATATTGTGCTAACCATACCAGAATTCTGCTTTGTTTAATTTCTTACCATTTTCTATTTTCAAAAAATCAGTCTGGTATATTTCATTTTGAACTGGCTCAAATCCCCATGACAATTCACACACATAGTTCACTCCAGCTTACATCATTTAATGATATGAAGTTAATTAATAATATTCTAGTCTCTACGCAGTCACAATCGACATTACGAAAAGACCAGCCTCTTGTTGACATCTTAATCAGTTCACATCCAACCCTTGCGTACCAGTATAAAATTACTGTGGTCGCCATAACCAGCCCAGTGCTGTAATAACACCACACGGTATTGAACAATCTGATGATGTCTTAAGTTTTCATCAGTGTGGTCGCGTCAGCCATACGTGACACGTCTGTCCTTGACTGTCACTGCAGCATTGGTACATTGCACGGCTAATTTCATTTACTTTACCAGCACAAAATGACATTTATATATTAGGCTATCGACCACACCTAAAATAATTAAATAATTGCGCGAGTACATTCGGAAGTTGATTTAGTGATGGACATTTTTCAATATTGCAAATTTACGATATGCGCGCTTCACATTGACCAAACAGCCAAACCGTCTAATCTGTAACCTTAAAGCAAAATCTTACTCTTCGATAGTTATCATGCAATTCCATCACGTCAATATATACTCCGCAGCCCTGCATCAGTACCGCATTGTTTTAATTGTACGGAGAATTCAGACATTGCCAGGACCTACGGACCACCCGTCTGTCTTAACGGCCAGTTAATGACCTCGCTGCAACTCACGTTTTTGCCGTAACATTTCTGTACCATGGAAGTTGTGTCCCCAACCTCTCCTCCGATCCTCGACGAACCACTGAGATGCACTTGATCTCTGAATCCTAAACAGGGATTGTACTGAAGTCAACCGAGGCCGTATGATGCATCCTGCAACTCACTTAAAGGGAAAATAACCACATGCATTAACAAAGATGATTTGGGATGTAAGCGACAACTGGCTTGTTTTTAAGGGATCTGATCCAGAGGGCTTTAATTTTTCGGATGTGTGGTTTCATTCTACTCCCCCCCTCTCTCTCTCTCTCTCTGACTGCGTGCATGCGTCCACATGTCTGCCATGTAGTTATGATTCCCCATTACGCCGGCACGGACTTCAGTGAACTTTTACTTTAAAGGCTTTAGTTAATCCTTTAGAAATGACAGTTCTGAAAGTCTTGAGGGCCCTAGAGGCCAGTTTTACGCTAATATGGTAAATTGACGCGATTTATATCATGATATCAACTTTAAATTATATTATTATTCTATTAAGCTTTTGCACTGATATATTGGCCTACTGTAGGCTATAAATTGGGTCTATGTTATTTCTTGTTATAGTTTTATAATCATGTCTTGTCCTATCTTTTTCTGCAATGTAGTTCATAATCTGTCCACCTAGCTTTCCTGAACTGGAATACCACAGAGTTTAAAGGTGTAACCTATAAGTTCGTAATCATTAAACTGCGGTATACTGAAAGTCGGGGTACATTTAATTTTCCACTTTGGATGGTCTGTGTTTCTATAGCGATTCTGTAGCCTAATAATCTCTGCAAATATATATATTTTTATTAATCTATAATATCTTTAAACTTTAATGCTTATGGAACCATATGTAGCCCACTACTTACAACCGTAAAACATCCACAGTTCCAAATCCCATAATTTAAACAATAAGCCTGTACTGAGTTGTTGAATTATTTTCCGATACCAAAAATACAATAACTCCTAGAAATGTTAATATTAACTGTCGTGTGCTATTGGGAACATTTTTATCCACTTATTTTCCGAAAGAAAAATCCCCCCAGTTGCTTTCACACTGAGATAACCGATATTGATTGTGGATTGAATACCTTATTGTTAAACAAATTTGCTGCAGAACTGCGAAAATTTGTAGATCTTTAAACAATTTATCAACAAGGAATTACTAGTACTCATGACATATACATCACAGCGTATGTGCCACGCCTTCATCGCAGCTTCTCGAGTCCCCAACTGATGACGTATTTCTCATTTCGTGTTTACAATGGCGACGGTTTAGTGAATGAAGCAAAATCATTAAAAATTATATTCTTGAAGTGAAATTATCTTTTAACTGCATCAAATCAGCTACAGTCTTTGCTATGATGACGAACAGAACGGCATATTTCTACGACCCAGATGTTGGGAATTTTCATTATGGTAAGATGTGAAGCTTGTAAAACGCAGTTAGCTAGCTAGCTAACTGGTTGTAGTGCTAAAGTTAGTTGATTTCAAATAGATTATAAGGTTTGATGCTAGCTTGGTGTTCAATCTTTGAAGCAGCTACGATCACTTGCAAATTTATGGAATACCATCTCATCATCAGCACATTGGCTACATTTGACCATATATCAAAGTGTATATCATCCACCCAGACGACGTTTCAGAGCAGTTAGCAGGGACATCGGGTTAGCTATTAGGTTAGCTAGGTCTTTAATGTAAGAGTCTAGCAAGCTCCTCTGGTTAGCTAGCACGTTCACTCTCACAGGCAGTTTTGAGAGAAGACAGGTTTATCACGAATGGTCGAGGAGCATTCCTTCCAGGCTTAGTAATAAAGCTTAGTTTCCGTGAATTTTCAGTCAGGTTACCCACCTACTGCATGCATCTGCTCAGTTTTAACCTCCACATTTGTTAAGATGCACGAGAAATTAGAGAGCAGGAAAGTATGCTGACATTATGAGGTAACTTAAAAATGTGACCTGATTAACAACTCGTGCAATACATGAATCGACAGTATGTATTTCAGTTTAGACTCAAGAAGTGTTGCCATCGTAAGATATATTACATGCGAGGTTTCATTTTATTCTCTCTCTCTCTCTCTCTCTCTCTCTCTCTCTCTCTCTCTCTCTCTCGCTGTCTGTCCTCCCTTTGTTTTACTTTTGAGGTGCGGGTCATCCAATGAAACCTCACAGATTGTCTCTCACGCACAGCCTTGTTTTGCATTACGGCCTTTATAAAAAGATGATGGTATGATATACCTGTTTTTTTTTAAATTCAATGGCATGTATTTTATGTTGTTTTTTATTTTTGAAGTCAATAGACACAATTAACTAATTACACAATACATTCATTGGCAGGTATTCAAACCATACAAGGCATCCCAACATGATATGTGTAGATTCCATTCAGAGGACTACATTGACTTTCTGCAAAAAGTCAGCCCTAACAATATGCAGGGCTTTACCAAGAGTCTTAATGCTTTCAACGTAGGAGATGATTGGTAAACAGCTCTCATTCACTAAATTTGTAATCTGTAAAACACTCAGTGGTTAAATAGTCTGGCACTTTTATATAATGAAGTTGGTTTAAGGGCTTTATGTAACCAATTTTTTTTTGTATGTCAGCCCTGTTTTTCCAGGTCTGTTTGAATTTTGCTCAAGATACACTGGGGCGTCTTTACAGGGAGCCACACAGCTTAATCACAAGGTAAGCTTTATTGGTTTGTATTCAGTACCATTTTACATAGTTGCCAAATATATGCAGTGTTACCACATATTCGTAATCATGTGTGTCTACATTGACATCATATATGGGTAATATTCAGACACTTGTGGCAGAGGAGACTGTAAAGGTCAAATAGAGAAGAGCGGCTTAATGTCCCTATCAATGAAAAAGCCGACTCTGCTGTGTTTTCCTGTGAGAGTATTATGATTGCTGCATGCATTTTGATAAATCATCTTAGCACCATTCTGTTTGGGGCTTATTTTCTAACATGTTATGCTTTTGTCTGCATCACTTCAGATCTGTGACATTGCTATTAACTGGGCTGGAGGTCTGCACCATGCCAAGAAATTTGAAGTGAGTACCCGATGACGTACGCTGTATGTTGATTTGATATATCTGTATTTGAACATTTTATAATGTACTTGTTTTTATTACAGCCTAAATGATTTTATTTATTTCACATAAATGATAGTTTTACCGGATTCTAGGGAAACATTTCCATTTGTCTTACTGTTTTGAATGTTGATGTGAGCAATATTTTAATCTTTTTCACTTGCATTGTTTTCAGGCGTCTGGATTTTGCTATGTGAATGACATTGTCATCAGCATACTCGAACTACTGAAGTAAGAAATCATTATTGTTATCTATCTAGATTGTCCTTGCAGAAGTAGTTCTTCAGTGCATCAGTGTTTGGCACATTAAATGAGCCCAGATGTCTCCTTCATAATATAAGGGAGATAATATCTCCATTTTCAGCCAAACATCCATTATGTTTGGACATCTTCTGGAAAAAGAATCACTGTATAAAACCAGTTCTTTACATTGTTTTATATGTGGCCTTCTAGCTTGTGTGATCCACAGTTTTCCTTTTTGTCTTTCACCCTTTGAGTAGAAAGAAAAGTTTTTTCATGCTATTTGGAGAGTGCTGAATTGTCTCAGATGAGCTTTCCAAGGCATAGCGTCTTTTGTACACATGCTCTCTCAGATACGTAGTTGTAGATGCGTAATTGATATGTAATTAGAGGACATATGCTGACTCGTGATACAATATCTACCTTGTAGGTACCATCCACGGGTACTGTATATTGACATTGACATTCACCATGGTGATGGAGTACAGGAAGCATTCTATCTCACAGATCGGGTCATGACTGTGTCCTTCCACAAATACGGGAACTACTTTTTCCCTGGAACAGGTAATCAAGATAATCAAAAGAAAATTTGACTAACACATAATAGTACAGATAAAAAGCTTTTTACAGAAGGTTATCTTCTACATCTTCAAGTACCGGCTCATCTGAATCCTGTGCCTACTGCACCTTTGTAAATGACCTGTTGGTGGTAGGATTTAGTGACAGAGAACTCTGTAACTCAGAGTGGTGTGGGGGCTGTCTCAGCAGTGTTGTGTTCTTTGTCTCTCAGGTGACATGTATGAAGTTGGGGCAGAAAGTGGCCGCTATTACTGTCTAAATGTGCCATTGCGTGATGGAATTGATGACCAGAGTGAGTGATTTTTTCCTTGACTGTGATGTCTTTTACATTGCTACTCAGTTCCAGTCATATTATACCTTTTTTTTTAGACTTTTTCACGTTTTATACTGAGTTGTTGCTCTTGGGGAAATACTAAGATCTCTGCATGTGTTTGTGTTCTTAGGCTACAGGCAACTGTTTCAGCCAGTGATCAAACAAGTAGTTGACTTCTATCAGCCAACCTGTATTGTTCTTCAGGTGAAAACATTTTTTTTTCTTGGTGAATATTGGTATCTTGTAATGTGACAAAAGTCCTGATGTTTATTCATGCTGTGTTTGTGCAGTGTGGAGCAGATTCCCTGGGCTGTGATAGACTGGGATGCTTCAACCTCAGCATACGAGGCCATGGGTGAGACCTTGGCAAAAAAAGAAAAGTTTATTTAACTTGTTACGGTAATCCACTCCAAAACATTATCCCGTAACCCTTACAGCAGTTTTCATTTACAAACTGGTTACAAATTCCTTTTTTTAGTGAGTGTGTGGAGTTTGTGAAGAGCTTCAAGATCCCTCTGCTGGTGTTGGGAGGAGGAGGCTACACTGTGCGCAATGTCGCTAGATGCTGGTGCGTTGGTTATCAAAATATTTTTTAATATATTGATAGTAACATGGAGTTTGCGTGTTCTTCCCATGACTGTGTGGGTTTCCTCTGGGAGCTCCTGTTTCCTCCCACAGTCCAAAGACATGTAGGTCAGGTGAATTGGAGATACTAAATTGCCACTTGGTGTGAATGAGTGCATAAATGTGTTTGTCTGTGTGTCTGCCCTGTGATGAACTGGTGACCTGTCCAAGGTGTTTTCTCACCTTTTGCCCAATGAATGCTGGGATAGTCTCTAGCACCCCCTGCGACCCTAATTAGGATAAGTGGCTTATGGAGTGAGTGAGTGGTAATGCCATTTCACTACAGTGTCTGATTACTTTTAGCTGGTTATTTATTTATTTTTTTTCCTAGTATGACTGGGGATAAATGAAAAACTGTAAGACTGATTATCAGACTGTGTCTCCTCAAACAGATTATGTTTATTTCATTTCAGGACATATGAGACATCTTTACTAGTTGAAGAGTCCATTAGTGATGAGCTGCCCTATAGTGGTAAGTCTTTTCTTGGTAGTATCAAACTAATGGACAAACATAGCATCTGACAGAGAGCTCTACAAGCAGTTGTACTACTAACAGTAAAAAGTGGTCATAATTAGACATTTATGGTCGTATAAATAGCATTGAAGAATTGAAAATTTCTTCTCTGCATTGGATACTTTGCAGATGTTCCAACCTCATACCCTTTCTATGTGTGTCTTTCATCTTTAGCATTCTATTAGCTTTATCTGCTTTTTCAATACAGTTGTAGAATATTTGTCTACTGTTTATTCTCACAGAATACTTTGAGTACTTTGCTCCCGATTTCACACTTCACCCAGATGTCAGCACAAGGATAGAGAACCAAAACTCCAGACAGGTAAAGCTTATTTTGACATGAGTGGCTTTTTTGTGCTTTGTTTGAGTTGGAAATGTTGGTTAGCATTATTTGGACACTCATTCCCTGCCTCTGGCCCTGTGGTACAGTATCTGGAGCAGATCCGTCAGACTGTGTTTGAGAACTTGAAGATGCTGAATCATGCACCGAGCGTTCAGATCCACGACGTCCCCTCCGACTTGTTGACTTACGAGCGAACAGATGAGGCTGACCCTGACGAAAGAGGCTCTGAGGACAACTATTCCAGGTCAGAGATTTTACTGCCCTGTACTGAAGTTTGACGTACTGTGTTACCTGACTTGTAATACAAAACAAAGCAGTTTGGATGATTTTGAGAAACATATGCCACTGTGTGATTTTCTAGATATTTATTAGTATGGTTGTATCAATGTAGGTCTTTCAGACTTATGCCAGGGTTTCACAGGATAGCCTGACAAATAAACCAAAATTTAGTAAACAAATCAGAAACAGAAATTTTGCTGACTTAGTGGCAGAAATGGCTGAAGAATGAATGAATGCTGTCTCTTACTATGTGACATAATATTTATAAGAATACCTCTTTGACATCAGTGTGCTCTATGTGATTTAACAGGCCAGAGGCTGCCAATGAATTTTATGATGGTGACCATGACAACGACAAAGAGAGTGATGTAGAGATTTGACGGCAAGTCCTGCCAAAAGCGTCCTTGTTCTAGTTGCATCTTGAAACTGGATGACCATTTTCTGAAAGCTGCTTGCAGCTTTTTGGTATCTGAGATGGAAGGAGTCCATTACCCTTCAGAATGAAATTCAGAATTCTCTTGATCATTTGGATTTGAGTTCATTGTATTTAGTGGGCAACAACCAACTTAAATCCTCTGTTTTTTGTTCGTTTTGCTTGTACTGTAAATGTATAGTTTTTAATATTTAGGACATCCCCTAAATGAGTAATTATTTGCCAAGCACTTGTCTTGCGTCGACAGGTCAAACAATGCCTCATCTCAACGGAGGTTCCAAAGCCAGATCCCCCTACAAAATCATGTACTGAGTATGGATTGTCAGTGAAATGTGATTGTAGATCCGTGCGTCCCGTCCATTATCTGCAGGCTGAAATTTCAATATGGTTGTGGTGTTTGAGATGAATATAAAGAATCTCAGAGTGGTCCTCGGTGAAATACTTTCAATAGCAACTTTGCCTTTAATTCTCAAAACCAGGGTGTACCCTGTGTGTAGGATAACAGGCAGGGAAGTTTGTGTATTTCTAACACCAGATTCTGGTTGCACCACTTAGCAAACGCAGCTTAAGAATTTATCTTGAAAGGTGGCAGACATATTTTAACACTTCAAATAAACCCTTTTTGACTTTAGATCTTTGTTGGCCATGAAATGCCAGTGTTCACCCCCCATGGTGCAGGCTCAGTTGAAGTTCTAGCTTTATGTATCAAGTACAAATGTATGTTTGTGTTCAGTCTATTTCTAATGACAATATTGACCATGCTGTTTTTATATGAAATTAAATACATTTATAATTGTTGGAGTTTTTGTGTTTTTTGAGTCATTATTTGACAATTCACAGGAAAGGTTCCTTTCTCAGCATTCTGTAAAATCTTTCTGTTGACACAATATTAGCAGGAAATTTAAGTTTCTTAATGTTGAATTTTTTATGTATTCCTATACATCTCAACCTGTATTAGTCTATAGTTTTAAAGAAAACCTACTGTTCCCAAACAAACAAAAAAAATAGCTCCCTGTTGGATTTCCATATTATACTGTTTTTTTCCACAGTGGAAGCCCAGCCATTAGCCTTAATAGTGTTCCATCTTAAATGAGGCAATTACATATAACTCAACAGACTCGAATGTTTTGGATGATCAGTGAATCTCGTCGTAATCATGTATTGGCAGATAAATGATGAGATGCGACAGGGAGGGCAGTTACTTTATCAAGAATGATTGTGCGATCTGAATGGCTGAGACCTTCCTATTTTTTTCATACACAAGGACATATCAACCTGTCAGTAAATTGTCATTTGAGATATTGGTATTGATCTCTAATGTACACATAATGCAGTTGCCTTGTGGTGTAGAAGATAATGGACTATCATATTCAAATCTTGTCTTTTCCTTGCTTTTTCCTCTGTGCACTTTCAGAACTGGTATCAGATGGTATGTCACAATGTTGCACTTCTGCTTTGGGTTGCTGTTTTGTGATAATAAAAAAAAAAAATCCATGTAATGTAATGACCCTGGCAAAATCATATGTTTTAAACACTAATTACAAATTTGTCTTATTACCTGTAAAATTATTTCAATCAACATCTTAAAAGCCTACAGTAAAGATCACTCACAGTTCACAAAACTGAAAAAAATGAATGGTCACAAAAACTTTATTGCTCATTCATTCAATTTCACATCATATACAGTACATAAAAACAGTGTTATGTATGTCCTCAGCCATTTCAGATTTTGACCAACAATGTCATGGCAATTTGATGTCATAAATTTTAAAATCCCCAAATAAATAATAATATATATATTAGCTGTAAATCTGAATGATCAGAAATATTATGACATACATCCCCACTTTTATGTTTCATCATAAAAACATTTTCTCTCAATTTTCATATCACAGTACTCAAAAGATACACAGTTCATTCTCTAACTACAACAGCAAACCAACAGGACCCCTTTTATTTTATGACAGTGTAACGTGCCATGGGGCATCTTTGTGGGGAGGCAGGTGATTCCGTCGGAATGGTAAACACATCACGAAACATTCCTTGGGAAACCAAAACTATTAAAAGGCACAACATAAAGTGCATATGACAATAGCTAGGGGAACAGAGAGAAGTCCAGGAAGACCAAGAAGAACAGTGGGAGTGAAAAGAGCAAGCTTTAGCCCTCCCACAATTCCTCACAAAAAAAAAAAGAAAAGAAAAGAGAAAAAACAGAAGAGAGACCAGATTAGTCTGTAGATAAATGATATATACCTATGGTTGGTGTTTGAGTCTATAACTCTTCACTCTCGTAGAGAGGGGCAGTGTGTCGTGGACTGCTGTCAGAGCCAAGGGCAGAGAACTGGTTAATGATGGGCAGCATTTTCAGTGGCTTGGCAGCAGGGGTAGTCTTGTTCAAACGAGCTGAGGATCAGGAAGGGTTATATTTAGAGCCTGAACAGAGCAGCTAATGCAGTCATAGTAGAGATAATTCTTGGCTACACATGGATTATATGTAAACTGCCCGTAATATGACCCCACAATAATGTTTGGACTTGCCTAAGACTTTAAGATCAGATGATAAATAAGATACCCAGTGATGAAAAGTCAAACTATTTTTGTTGACTATTTGGAAAGGTTATTATTGTTAATCACATAACAATAGCTTTCACCGAATCTAAAATGGAAAAGCTAAACTGTGTACGAGTCACCCAAAGAACTTTAGAATGACCAAAAAAATTCAAAAGGAAACAACAACATCATATAACTTTGTAAAGTGAAAACGCTTTTGTCTAAATGACTTGTAGGAACAGTCAAAAACTGTAGCGGCGCTGCTTGCCACTTGTGCTGTATTAAGCTCTGCTGTATTAAGTTACAGTCTAAAACTGGCAGGGAAAGGAGGAGGAGGGTCGTGCTCCGTGAGAGAGCAAGTCTGCTCCACTGTCCTTCTGTTACTCACCAACACTCCTCTTAAACAGTCCATTGCAGACTGCTTGTATTCAGTGCTTAGAACTGGAGGAGTATAATTCAATACCCTTGTACGTGGTCCGGTAGCCAGATGGCACGTTATGCGATCGAGGGAAAATATTTAAGCTAGCTGAGAACAAAGTAAGGTCTTTTGAGTGCTAGTTGATAAGGCCTAGTTGACAGCTCCTAAGTGCCTTGTTGTCATGGTAACACAGAGAAAGGGGGGAAATTACAAGATATTGCCCCCTTTTATTGACCCCAAAGTGCTATAAATAACCGGTGTTTTGATATAGTGTCTAGGTACACATAAACCATTTAAACCATTGCTATTGCTATGCCTGACACTATTACCAGATGTCTTTTCAATGACATGTTAAGGAAAATATTTATAGACTTGGAAAAGGGACAGTATAATATAAAATGCAGCTTTAGACTGACTGTTACCTGCGAATCTTAGTAAAGTTTCATTCGCTCTGTCTCTATATCTCATTCACATAGACATACACTCTTCAGTGTAAATCCTTTTCATCTCTGGACATAACACAATTTACACATACAGTGGAAACACATAATAATTAAGCTTTGACATATAAAATATGTTCACTTACTTCCGACATCCAATCTGGCATTGCAGGTGGACATACCAGCCTCATTGATGGCAGACACAGTGTACCAGCCTGCGTCTGATTTCACCACCCTTTCAATCAACAGACACTGGCGTCCAGAGCTATCCTGTGTCAGACTGAGAGAGGCCAAACAAGTCAAAGAATGTAAAATTCCTGAATTAAAAAAAAAAAAAGGAGTAAGAATATATTTTTCTTTTTTTACAGTTCAAATCTGACTGAACAGCAAGACAATTATGTACAAGAAAGGAGGAATGAATTAACAGCACCATAAACTATTTAGTCAGTTCTTTAGCCATTAGAGCCACTGTTTCTGTTGTACCTACTGCACTCACTTCTGACTATTAGGTAAGTTTATCCACATATAACAATGGAATTTGTTTTTCACTTGAGTTATAGAGTTGAATTAGTTTAAGAAAGCTAAACATACAAAAATGTACCAATCTACTCTATGCAAACAATATAGTTTCTAAGCTTGGCTAAGAGTGTTTGAAGTCAAACATCCCCCAAAAGTCATTAAATATCCATTGTTACTATTAATATGTACAGAGCTTAAAGTGAAATATACTTAAATAATTCCTTGTGACAGGACTGAATTCCAAATATGAAAGTCATCTGGCTTGTGTTATGTATACCTGATTTCAAAGGGTGAACACATTTAAATGGAGCATGGCATTTTGGATATTAAATTCATAAGCTAACTCTCAAAGCATTACATCACATCCTCTATAGAACTGATATTTATCATTTAATACTAACGCAGCAGAAAAAATATTTCATATTTGACTCCAATCCTGTTGACAGCAAATATGATAATGAATAGCAGACCTCATTCTGGTAGGATCAATGCGCAGCATTTCCTTGTCTTTCTTCCAGTAGAGTTGAGGAGGTGGGGACGCTGCCACCTTACACTCTAACCTCACTGTGTCGCCCTCAAGCACACGACAGTTCTGCATCTTCACCACAAAGGTAGGAGGACGCAGCACTTC
Organism: Chanos chanos; assembly: GCF_902362185.1. Classification (NCBI taxonomy): domain Eukaryota; kingdom Metazoa; phylum Chordata; class Actinopteri; order Gonorynchiformes; family Chanidae; genus Chanos; species Chanos chanos. Next base: position 42,748,868 of record NC_044496.1, read on the forward strand.
CTGAGCTGAGTAAGGGGGAGTGCAAACGCAAGCACACACACACACACACACACACACACACACACACACACACACAGAAACACACACACACACACACACACAGAAACACACTCTTAGAGAACAATATTTAAATAGTTGTTTTAGAACTACACAAAATAGTAAACAAACATTACATAGGCATATTATTAAATTCCTCAATTAAACCATTAGAGACTTGCAGAATGGACTGGACATGATGTACAATGCACTCACCAATTACATCCAGACGCAAGGAGAATCGACTCTCGCCAGCGCGGTTCTTTGCTACACACTCGTACACGCCTGCATGGTGCACTGTCACAATCTCTATAATGAAAGAGTGAACACCCTTCTCAGACACCAGCATCTTATGGTAGTCATCTGGGCGAATGGCTTTCCCATCCAGGTACCAGGACACATCTGGGGTTGGTAAACCTCCAACCTGGGAAAATCCAGGGACAGTTTAAAATAATACAAAACCCAATATGCAATCAATACAGCACAACTGAAGTTCCTGTCTAACTGATTTGCCTAGTAAGTCTGAGATCAACATGCCTTAAAGTCAATCCTGCAGAAACGGCCCTCCTCCACAGTAAGATCCTCAGGCACCTGGAGGAACCGAGGGGCATAGCACTTTTCCTGAATGGTTGACGCTTCACTACTGTCTCCTCCAGAGAGATGTTTGCTGCTCCTTAGAGAAAGTTTGAAACGGACATGAGGGGATGAGAGGAGTGTGTGTGTGTGTGTGCGCGTGTGTTTGTGTGAGCGTGTGAGAGAGAGAGGGATGGAACAAAGCCCACCCTTCAATAACCCTCCTCTCTCCTCATTAACATGACTGAGTGCAAACACAGGCAAATAGGGGTCCCTTCCATCTGCTTTCAGAGGCACCCTATTCAAACTCAGGAACCGGGCAAAATCTCACTGATGACTGAAACACTGCTCTGTACACAATTTACTATCAGACAGTATTAGACCAGGGACATTCACATGCAGAGGTAGTGGCTGAGCACTTAAGGTGAGTTTACTCACTGAATCATTCATCTCTAGTACACTCCTGGGGCAGAAGTGGTCAATTTAACATAGTTGTTAAAGGGAGGGAGAGTCTGCAAGTATTCAGCATAGTCTTTCCTTCAGTTAAATAATTAAGATTTCTTAAATCCTTTAAACCATTTGATTACATGCTTGAATAAAATGAGTAACCTAATGGGTTTCACATTCCTGCTTGGGATATGCAACAAGCAGCAACAAATGGGATATCCATCTAATGAGGAATGACATTACAATGATAAAAATCTTACTAAGTATTGTTTCTAAAATTATCCCTGTTAAGGGGTAGCAGTATGGAAATGGTGCCCGGGAGAACCCTCCATAAACAATGAACAAACAAATTTTGATGCCAAGAAGCTAATCTTGTACAGGACAATGTAGCCTTTGCCTGGCTCATTCACATATGCCAGCCTTCTCACGTGTACCCCCGGGTGAGGTCCGGAGGCCTCGTAAGGCATCTCTACAGCCATTATTATGTGGTATGTGTAAAATGTGATACACTTGAAAAGGATTTTGAATGAGGAGTTTATTTTAATTCTTTTGAATTTACCATATTCCTCCTGTGTGGCGTCCCTCAGGAGAATCTGGCTGTTAAAACAGTAGAGAAAACAATGCACGTATTACCAAACAATTCAAATTAAAGCATAGGTTTCCCTCGGATTTCATTTAATTGTGTTTGTCCGTTGCCTGATATCTGTGTATGCCATCATGTCTAAAATGAGTAATCTCTAACTATTTAGTAAAGTCTCTGAGGTTCTTAACATGGACTAGTTTTGTGAAGATCTCATTGCTTTTCCTGCAGAATTGTGTCTGAATGTTAAAAATGACATATTGTTAAAATGTCACTGTTTACTTGTGTAGTCCACAATGGACACGTGTACAATTTGGCATCCCACATGACGGATCCGCATCAGAATAGCACAAGCACACACAGGCTTCACGCTTGCTATTTCTGGCCCATGGACTGGCTGGTATCTTTTGTGAGAGGCTGCATCTCTTACACAATTCCAGTTGTACAAAGATAGACTGACAAGTGAAGACAGGGGCTTAGGCACAGAACATGCAGTACAAAGGACACAAATCTTAGCACAGCCACAAACACAAGTTTAAAGCTTCACAAAACCAGCTTCATCAGTGATCTCATGGCGTTTGGAGAATGACGCTCTGGGACATTTTAGCTTTTTGCTCCTGACTGACATTTAACACCATTCTGATCATCAGCAAAGGAAATATATCTAAACTGAAAAAATGATGCTTCGCTCTTCTCAAAAGATAAAGCCCCCACTTAGATACTTGACATCATTTTGAAGGCTTTTTTAAATATGTGATACCTGCTCAGGTTGTGAGTCGGAGGAACTCTCAAGATCAAAGACCGAGGCAGCATTATCTGGACCCAGCAACCTCCGAGCCATGCGTTCCTCATAGGACAGCTTCTGTCAGGGGACAGGGAACCAGCCTTAGAGTCAGTTACGGGGGGATGAAGATACAGCCTTAGAGTAAGGTATAGAGGGGTGAGGATACAGGCTCTACGGTCAGTTTCATCATATGTCATGATGAATGAGATTAGGATCAGTTGAGGGCAACCTGAGCCTAGGTCATCATTATGGTGCAACTTCTCCTTGTCATGTTTTTGAATGCCAAATGAACAACTGAAAGTTCATCTGTCACAGGAGATAAGGTAACAGCTGTCATTCATGAGTCTCCTGTGGGCATGGTCCATTTTGCATGTACTGAGTGGTTAATCCACAGCTGATCGAGACCCTGCATTAACTGGTGCCACCTACTCTGAACTGGACAATCTCTCAGTGAAGAGACACTGGTCTCCACGGCAACAAAGGAATTTTAGGAGCTTGGAAATGAACATAGCTATTTTGATCTTGCAAGAGCATGCTAGAGCACATTGCACTCAAAAAGGAGCATGCAACATTCCACAGTCAAAAACTCAACACAATTTTTTTTCTGACAGGACAAATAGTGACGGGAACTTGCTGTGACAGCACACATGTTCTATTGTCATAAGAGCCCTGTGTTCGCAGAAATCATGATAATGGTACAAACTACACTCAATTCAGCATTCTACATCAAAATTCTTTAGGGTGCACAATTAAAATCAAAGAATAGAGGCAATACATCTGGGTAACGTTGTAGGGAAAGACATCTTTGACAGTCTGGAAAGAAAAACAGACACAATACCTGACTACTCCTCCGCCGAGCCTCTTTGCTGCGTAGCTTCTTCTCGAGGTCTTGTATTAGGGCATCTTTTGAGCCCTGAATCTCCTCATCTGTGGAGCGTGAGACTGGCCGGGACACAGTCTTCTTCAAGATTGGTTTTGGCAAGCTGTGTAATATGGAAATGCCATAAGCATGTGGCTAGTAACACTTCAGTATTTTAGTCACATTTCTGAACTTCACGCTTCTTAATAGGCAAGAGACTGATGAAGTCTGTTCTAATTTTCCATATAATCATACTACTGACACTGACAAGTAAGAAACAATACAAAACAACATTAATTGCCATTTAAACTGTATGAAAGCGGGACTCACGTGTTGGGAGCCCCCTTATAGTTCACAGGCATGGAGACAAATGAGGTCTGTGGAGGGGGAACCGGAGTCTTCGGGGACCTTGGTGACATCTGAGGTGGAGTTGGGGATGGTGGTGCATGATTTGCTGGCTGAATAGTTGGTAGCAGAGCTGGTAGCACAGCTGGTTCTGAGGGCTTGGGCAAAGGGCTGGGGGGTGTTGGGGAGCACCTAGGGGACGGGGACCGGGGTAGAGGAACAGAGATACATTTAGCCTGGGAGCTTGGTTGTGAAGGTAGGACGGAACAGAGAAAAGCTGCTGGCGATGATCGCTTGTCATTGGACTGTGCACTGGGAACCCTGGGGATAAGAGTGACGCTGGAACGCATAGGGGCACGAGGGGGCACTGGCTGAGATGGGCTCACAGATGACGCTGGGGTAGAAAGGGGAGAGCTCAGGTTGGAGGAGGTGGAAGAGGGTTTGCTGTTTCCATTGGACTGCACACTGTCATAACTTGGGGCCTTGAAGTGGGGCTGGGACTGGATGAAATGGCGGGGGCGTTCGTAGTTGAAGGCACTGGGTGGGTAGAGTGAGGGCGAGAAGGTGGGGAGGTCAGCAACACTCATGCTGCTGCTGCTGCTGGGTTGTGTTAGGTTACTCAGCTTGCTGGCGAGGGTGAACGGTTTAGGCACACTGTTTTTGATCTCCTTTAGAGGAGGGGTGCGAGGGGCTTCTGGAGACTTTTGACGCTCAGAACTGAAGTTGCTCTCAATAGCAGCGTTTTCTGGTTTCTCCTCTTTTTCACTGGTTGGTGCCAATTTAGGAGAGCTGTGGAAACATGATTATATGGTTGAATTCATACTTTGATAACAGTCAGGGTTTGCCAAGCTCTGAAATCAATTAATAAATGAAATGATGGTCAATACCAACCCACTGAGAGTACTTGTAGAGATAAGGGTCAAAGTTGTTCAAGATAACTGCTTACTTACTGCTGGAGATAATATTTTTGATACATCCAGAGGCTAGTTCGCTACATTCTTTTTAAAAAATGAGTGTAAACAACTTTATACAGCAAAGGTGAAAAGATAGAGTCAGCTTCCAAAAGAAACAAGTAATGCTGAAATGAGTGTTACTAAAAGTCAACTGTGCAATCCAATGTGATCGAAAAGTGTTGAACATTACTTATCAGCACACGGGGATTATTCATGCTACTAGGGTGCATTGATGAGCTTCCTCAAATAGTTACTTTATTAACTATCTTCACACTTAAAAAGTAAACAGACTTCATTTAAATGATGAAGGGTAAAGGAGAGAATGTGTACAACAGTCAGTGAACACTTATGCATGCTTCCTTTAAATGTCCAAGCAGCTAAAACCAGAGCTTGAAGTAATGGCTGACATCAGTTGGCAGGTGCAGTTCATTTACAGCTCCTCTGAAACTCATACACTGTTTGAAGTGCGTTATGGCTAAAGGCTCTCTCGCCACTAAAGGGCCCTCAGTCTTTCAGATAACCCACAAAAGCATTACAAGCCCTAAGAAAAACTGGGCCTCAACAAAGTAAGATGTATTGACATTTCTAAAAATGGGGCACTGGGGACAGGCAGTCTGTCCATCTACATAAAACCCATTGACACACCTGCTAACACTTAACTACCTAAATTCTGATACAACAAAACAGCGACAGAGAAATGGTAAAAGGGGATGGAACATGATCTCTTCACTCCAGGTCTTGTGTCCAACATTCCATTACTGTGACAGATGGAAAGGGGGCTTCACTGTCTCTCAGCGAGACACACATAAATTCATGCGCGTGCATACACGCACACACAGAAAATGGCATACCAGGTGTACTACGTTAAGAACTGAAGACCTAGGGATAATTCATGTAGCGTACCTACAATTCACAACGGCAAGGAATGGATCTGGAATTTACATTTAAAACACAGGAATTCCCCAATCGACGACCAAAATGAAACCAAAGAACTCGTCTTGCTGGTTGAATATTAATTCAAAGAAACAGAAAACATTGCAGCAAGACTTGCTCCATGGAAACTTTTTTTTTCTCCAGTGTTTCGAGGTAACAGGTAAAAAAAAAAAAAGAAAGTCCTTTGCGACTCTTATCCACACAGCATATAGAAACCAGTGTATGAGACTTCACTGACATCACGCATTCCAGACCCCAGTAACATTGCACCACAGGACTGATATAGCCAGGCGTCGGAAAAGAAACGCGGGAAGGTCATATTCAGAGGACAATACTGTCTAAAACTTTCTGGTTTAGAGAAACATTTACTTGTGCCATAGCGAGGTAACATCTTTGGAGGACCTCAAAGTTTCACTAGTGGTAACATACGATAGGGCTTTAAATATAAGCTGTACGCAATCAAAACAAACTTTCTAAACCAATATCAGTCTCATCGACAAATATAATAACTACAGTTGTAAACATTCATCAGCCAACCAACCAAAGAGTATAAAACGATTTAACAGGTGCATCCACAGCCCACATTTTTGCTCTGCGCGTTATTTTAAATATTAAACACTACTAATCAATTAATGAAAGAGGCAGTTATTATCAGTCATTAATATTAATATCTCTCACCTGTGTTCACTTGCTCTTGTCTTGCGTTCCTGTGTCGTTCGTTTAGGCGTGTTATAGTGTTTAATTAAAATACGAGCCTAAACGGTACACAATACGCGTGTCAAACCGACTGACTGCTAATGAACACTGATAAACTCGTCCACGCCTCTTTATTCCTCCTGAACGTCGCAATATGACGCGACCGGGAGTCCCAGCTGATCTAAGGGCTCTGCTCTTCAGAGAGTTAATTCCGAAACTGTAACTTGAGAAACCTTTATTTTCATTCATATTACGCTGTCTGTCCGTACCGCTTATGTTCCGGTGCTAAGTATACTTGGTTGACGTTACAGTAGTGGAAAGCACGATCATATGCTCATTCTCAAACGTAACTTCTCATAACTTCCAATTCATTCAGCCAGGATAGTTTGCAAAGAAGGTCATTTCTTCTTCTGGATATTGTGACTTCACTTTCAGTATGCAAATATTAATACCCTAATCTTAACAAAAATCTTAACAAAAGGTACTTTCTCCTAAATTAACTTCTTATGAGGTTGTCAATATTACTCCCTCTAGTGGTACTGTAGAGCTAGAAGCACTATTATAGCACGATAAACAGTACTGTATGACATATGTTGCACCTGTGTACTTTGTTTGATAACATATCTCTACTGATTTTGGTATAGTAGGATATTTCTCTTTTGTGGCCATTGGTTGCCTGGTTAAGTGTACTCTCAAAACCTTGGAACAAAGTTGATCTATCTAAGAGAAACTCACTCCTCCAAGGTGGGTGATGTCTCCTCCTCAGGACTGTCTGGCCACTCTGGAGGGGGAATCCCAGCTGCATCCTGCAGCAGAGATGGGAAATCATCCTGCCCTGGCTCTGTTGACCCTCCAGAGGCCGAAGCAGAGGCAGATATGTCATCATCTCCCAAAACTTCATCAATATCTGGGCAAATAGACAATGTTTATGTCTAAAACTGTTCTATGTAACCTTGACATTTAGCAGTGGATATTTGTCAGTTAATGGTAGTGTGTCACGCTGCTTCTGGCAAGTACTAAACATCTTTTTTTAATTAGGTGTTTTTGCCTGTTTCAGATGGAATCTATAAATATGCTGATAAGACAATCACAGCTGATCTCACTCAAGCTAAATGCATAATAAGATAAATATAATTTTTAAATGCTAAAGATACGTAAGTTTGTTGAATCTGTGTTGTGCATAGAAAACTTGACTGAACACGATGGATGAACTACAAGCTTCCCTGCTCATATCCCCCAAACACCTTCATGTAGTTTTAGTGCATTGGCCATGAATAAAAAGAGAAGGTGAAAAAGAGTGTGACTGAGCAGTTAGGGCTAACCTGTGTACACCTCCAATAAAGCACTGCAAGACACTGTCCCAAACTGGTTTGAAGCTATGCATTTAAAGATTCCAGAATCCTCAGGGTAGGCCTCTGTGATGACCAAGGTGCACAACTCCTCTACAGTGAAATGAAGAGAAGAAATACAGATGAGAGACAAAATCATGGGTTGACTGACTGTTAAAACCCTGAAAACCCACCAACATAATTCGGTTCGCTTAATGTTCTCCATTTTTCTTCGTGGAACGATTTTTAAAGCTATCTCTGTAAAACCAAAATCCACTTACCAGGAACAGATGTAGAACTAGCCTCTGAAAGAGTAAAAAGTCAAAGCCTTAGATACAATTTGGGATATACTGTAAGTATCTCTCTTAGTTTCAGTTTTGTTGTATGCTTTCATGTACCATTACGAAAGTATGGGAATCTATAATGTATCTTGTGGAATGAGCTCTTACTCACTCTTTCTAAGGATTCGAAAATCGGCCGAGTCCACAATCTGCTCGTTCTCACGGTACCACGTCACCTGCAGTGGTGGTGTCCCCCTGATACGACACTCCAGGACCACCAGCTGCCCTTTCACCGTACAGACGTCATGAAGACTCTGTCCCAACAAAACAGGATCTCAGACAAATGAATTCAAACTTTATCTTGGTTCTCACCGTCTTTTATTCTACTTAAAAACCATGCTGATGGGTGACAGACCATAAAAAACTTTACTGATCCTGCATTTGTGCAAGGTCACACACACTCACTGTTTTGGAAAAATGGGAAAGACTCACAATTTGAAAATAATATTAGGCTAAAAAAGGGAACTTTTTTTTTGTAACACAGAAAGACCGCTTAAAACTGACTCCTCACATCAATGCATATAGTTGCACTGACATCATAGTGTTATGAAATCTGGGAAAGTTAGCTTTATTCATAAAATGGCAGTATCCTCTGGAAAATATTTGCTGATGAAACTGTAATTCTTTATATTCCCCCAAACATTCTCAGGCCTTGATCAAATCAAATTATATTTTAAGAAAACTGCTATTTTACCGAACAAGAATGTGAAATTCAGGTTGGCCCTCAACCATTGATTGCTGTTCAGGGTAATTAAAAGAGATTTACTGAATAAACATTGATATGTCATATGATGTACAGGTAGATACAGGCTATTGGTACAGACAGAGAGTTAAAGCTTTCACTTTGCAGATCCATATTGTGCCACTGGGTGGCGCTAAAGGAATATCACTTCTCCGATTACCTTGACAAATGTCGGGGCCACTCCACTCCCAGAGTACTGTGATGGGCTCTGTGTCTAGAAACAAAAGATCCATAAATCGAATAAAGCATACCAGTGAACATTAGTTTCATTTAATATGTCCATTTAGGAAATGTTGGTGATGGGTCATTAAATAGTATTGTACTTATAAACAATGGACCTTGAATTCTTTTGGACAATTTAACTTTAAATAAACAAAAAGGCCCGCTGAATCTCAATGTGCCATATAACACTGTAACTAAATTTGATGTAACCTCATGTTGCTTCATGTGAATATGCATATATGGATTTTGCAGCAATCCAATGTATTTGGACATTTTTGCTAATTACATACCCGTGTGTACTCTGGTCTGTAAATAATATGTACATTGTCTGTATATTGCCTGTAGTACTAGAGAGACACCAGTGGCCGGAACCAAATTCCTTGTGTAATAAATCTGATTCTGATTCTGATTAATTAACATTTATATTACAGATTATATTTGGGATTTGTGTGTCTGTAGATGTTATCCTGTGTGTGCTTTAGAAGAAAGGGCACTTGACTGCTGTGTGTGCTCACTGTCTCTCTGTGGGTATGTTTGTTAATGGTACATACTCTCTGTGGACTGATGCAGAGGGGCTGGACCAGAGTGGAGTGCCTCTGCTGGACCACAGTGGCGGAGGAGGAGGACGAGGACGAGGAGTAGGTCTCTCTGGAGCACGAGGAGATGGTCAGGGACATAGTGGCAGTCTTCTTCTGGACCCTGAAAAATAAGGGGTTTGCAGTTCACTGCAAAATTATCAGGAAGTGATAGGATATTTGCTGAAGTTTTTTGTAAGAATGTGAAACAGACTCTCGGCCTTTGTTAGTCTCAGTAAGACATTGTAAAGTTAAATTAAAACAACATACTTAGGCCTTAATAAAAATTTATTATGACATTTTGATAGATTTCATGTATGGTAGATTATGTTTGGTAGATTATGTATGTGTGCTCATGTATGTATGTGTGCTGTAATATTAATTCAAACACTGGTATTTTTTGGTGTATCCTAAAATCCTGCAAGACAACTTTAAGGACTCTAAGAAAATTCTGATATGTTGATTATTCTGATGTAAACAGAAAATAGAAACTAGATGCTAATGTTACTTACTGCGCCATGTTTCAGGTATCTCAGAGGGGGGCGTTATGTGCCCAGGTGGTGATGTCTAAACACAGAGATAAATCGGTAAGATTGGGATTAAGTGTGTTTAAATGAATATTAAATTAGTTCAAATACACACACACACACACACACACACACACACACACATAACGAATATCTCAGCTCAAACTGCTAAGTATGAAGTTATCTGATAAAATGTTGAGGGAGACTGATAAACCAGGCACTGCACTGACTTCATAGGCAAATGATACATTAGTCATTATAGTAATGAACCAACTGATCTAACAGAGACTAAGATAATGTTGATATGTGGACCAAAAGTGTATGCCAGGATTATTCCCCTTTTCACTTTATTTATTTTTTTAAATTTATTTTATGTTGTTTTTTATTTTAGGTAGTATTCTGTTAAACATGATTCACATAAAATGCACAGAGCAAATGTCCTCTCCAAGTTTATTTTGTTTTCTGTGGGATTACTTATGTATGTATGTACATATGTACATATGAATGTATGTATGTATGTATGTATGTATGTTTTTATGGGGTGTGTAGAATTAGGGGGCTAAGTCAAACCTATAATTGGGATTAGCTTTCTGTACAAATAGACAAGGTTTCATTCAAACAAGCATTGGTCTCATACAAAAGTCAAGTTCACAAGTATACAGAGAGTTCCTTTGAAAGAATTTATCCTAATACAGTCTTGACTTGAAAAAAAAAAACAGTAAATATTCCAATCCTGTGCTAATATTCAGTGTATAATGGTCTGGCAGGTTTTAGCTTCCTGAAAAAATATTATGAAAAAAATATTATGAACAAATATTATCATCTTACACAATATTAGTTTAATTAAAATTAAACATACAGACGCAGCAAGAACAACAACAAGATGAAAATTAAAATGAGAGTATTTTATTAGTTTTTGAGGCTTATCACTTGATCTGCTAAATGAACTGTTTCTTTCTTTTTCTTTTTTTTTCTGATGAGTTGTATGCTGCTCTCTTGATTTGCTTTCCCAGTTTTGTTCACACAACTCAGACTCCAAAATAAAGTGTGACCATGACTCCATTGGCACAGCAACATGACACTTCAAAATGCAAAGCATGAAAAGCAACATGAAAACAACAAACACACTTTAAGAGAAGAGAAGCACTGCCATCTGCATTTACTCCACAAAACAACAAAACAGCACAAGAGGAAAACACAACTGAATCTTTCAAGATAACATGTCAGAATAAACACAATACAGAATATTTGAATAATATGAAACACGATGTAGTGTTATATGATAGTCCAGTAGGCATCCCTAACTAAAAGCTCAGCAGAGAATGTTCATGTAACAATGGGATAACCACCATGATTTCTAACAACTGGTGTTCAGACATATTTAGGACACAGAGTTAGGAAAGAACTTGCTGACATTTGGACCTCTTTCAAAGAGAGATCAAAACATTTATATCTGTGTAGCATCTCAAATTTATTTATTTATTAAAATTCACATTTATTCATATGGTTGTATATTGTTGTAGTTACTGCTAATATTTCCCTTGAAGAAAGGGAATGATTGTCTCCTGTTTCTCATCTTATAACCATGTGAGTATTCAATACTTCAGCCGGTTTCTATGCAACACTGTTCACTCCTTGGGAGAGTGGGTATACTCTGGTGAATGAGGAAGCTAGATGATAACTTTATAAGTACCTGCATGACATTAACTCAGATAATGGCTTTAAGAAATTGTTCATCTACCATGGAGTGCTATTAACCTCAACTGTTATTTATCCTCAATCTGTCCACTCTGCTATTTACATGCTGTTAAAAAGTGAGACAACAGTCCTCTTGGGCAACAACAAACTCATCCTCAACTTATCAAATGCAGCCATATTTAATCCTATGATATATTCATTCCAGTTGGTTCTTGTCCATGACTTGTAAACATGTCTGATTCTGACACCCTGGGTGATTTCATCTGGAGCGAAGTCTAACCAAAGGAGGGGGATCCTGTTTCTGGTCCTTTGCTGGTGATCAGCCCCTTCGTGCCCAGTGGGCTAAGGCAGAGAGAATCGGGGACAGAGGAAACCTGAGCTTTGGGAAGGTCTAATTTTGTTGTGCCTCCTGTGCGTTCGATTTAGAAACACATGGTGGAGGATCAATCTTCCCTCCTCTGGCCTGGAATGTCACTGGCTGCAGTGAAGTGGCCTTTCAAATCCTCATAGAGGCTTTATTTGCATAATCATCCCTGTTCTTCTAAATGTTGCCATTGTCTTCTTTGAAGTTTTCCTATTGTAGCCTACACCGGAGTTGAAACTTCTTTGAGAACATTTAAAGGAGAGAGTGTTTTTGTAATCCAAGCATAATCTTATATTTTGAAAAGAGGCTTGACATTTCATGGTTAATTCTTAAAAATACTCTGTAGATTCAGTTGCACAACAAAGTAGCAACAAGCTATCAACTGTTAAATGGAAAGAACAAAGATTTCATACAAAAATTCAGGAACTGTGTAAACATTGACAGTACCAGTGATAATACTTATCTCACTACTGATCAAACTTAAGGAAGCAAACAACTTTCACCCATATTTTAGACCTTCTCCTTTATGCTTACTCTCAGAAAATAAATATGAAGTCTGACTTGCTTCATATTTACCCTCATAAGCAATTTTCTTAAGATTACTTGCAACATGAAAATACTTTCATTAATTGAGGTCTAACAGAGCTATTATGTAAGAATGTAATCATCAACAAACAAACAACACAGAAAGAAACAACATCAGCACAAAATTAAATGCAGGACTACTTTTCTTTGGCCCTGTTCTCAAGTTTACTCTTTCCAGACTGCATGTCGCTATTGAGAGCTCCATGATTTGCAGGGCTAACAGGACAAGGCTACATTCTAGCCAGTCAACTGCCAGCCACACACCTCATGCCATCAGCACAATGAAGGGATAAATCTACTATTATAGAAGTCTTCCACAGCCTGCCAGACTTTCAATCCATAAGGCTGCAATAAAGTTCAAAACAAAGACTGTTATATCAGTGCCAGCCAATCAGTGGAAGCTCTTGTAAAATATTTGTATATATGCTATACATTTAGTACTATTTTATATTGACCACACTTGCTTAATTATGAGAATTTATATAAGTGAACATCATTTTTTGACTCAGATGTCAGTTTACAACAGCTATTGAAAAATGTCATCTTGAATGTGGCGATGCATCTTTTCAAATATTTGTTATATAGTGTTTGCTGAATTGAATACTTTGTATATTTAGCCAGTATATACATCCAATCACAAGTTTTCAATCACATTTTCGAACTGAACCACTGAACTGGTATGTTTCTACTGTTTTGTAACCTGTAAGATTATGAAACAACATACTGAAACCATCACAAAGGATTTGAGAGTCCATGAGCAGACACCTTATTAGTTCCAACATGTGGTAAATGAATTTTAGACTTTCTTTGAAAATGTGGTAGACACAAACAGACATAATCTGCTCATTGTAAGAACTGGTTGTATAAAACTGCATCCAGTTTCCAGTGCATCCAGTGACAGTTCCATGGCTGCACATATTTATGTCAGTTTAAAATTACAAAAAACAACCCAAAACATGTTAAAACATATACGATACTTGTCAACTCGATACATTATTCAAAAATCAAACACATCTGCTGGAGAGAACATTGAGGCTTTCATCGATTCCATCAAGTTGATGAAAACACTGATATATTGGAGCTTTCACTTGTGAAAGAAAAGCAATGCTGTCTTCACCACAGGCTGCCCCCTCCCTCCTCCTGCCCCCCTCTGTTGCCCTCCTCGGCAACCCCAACCCCACCCTGGATGGAAAATTGTTTCTGTCTGAGTGATACATTTAAACTAATATCTGAAGCAGCCACAATATTTCAACTCATAACAGAAGTTCTCACACTTTCAGAGATTCAGAATAAATTGATCCAATCAAATATTAGAGAAATATTCCAATATTTTGTCCTTCTTGTCAAATCTTATATTTGGAATGATGATTAATTATCTGTCTTTATCAGCCAGTGTGACATCTCAGACAACTCCTAGTTATATTTATGGCTGCCATGACATTAACTGATTCCTTCGAGGTTGCCAAGTTATCACCTCCTGACCACCCATATCTAATTGCTTTTTCAGGTCACAAAACAAAAGCCTCCGTCACACCATTCCATGCAAATGCAGGAACCTTACCGATGCTTCTCCTTTCAGTTGAAAAGTCAATAGAATCCCAATGGAGTGAAGAGTGAGTGAGGCAATGGGAAGTTCTTGGGACAAGTCTCCTCACCTTGTCACACTCTTCCCTGCTCAAAGGGAGGACACAGGGAACCCTTATCGGTCCCCTCAGTGGCAAGTTGTCGTCTACTGAGGGAACTGGATGGAGGTCGGAGGGGGGTGGGGGATGCAATGAGGCAGTGGTCTCACTGCAGAGCAAGTGTGGAGCTAGGAGGGGGAGTAAATTGAGGAAGTGAGTGCAAGTTCTGTCTCAGGTTACTGAGTCTTGATCTGACACAGCTGACTCCACAGTTAAGGGACAAACCAAAGAACTCTCGACTCAAATATAGACCAAGCTCAGGCACTCTCCACAGCGCACATTGGAATAGCATGTGGAAGGAGCTGCAGTCAGTGGTGTTGAGTTGGATCATGATAGGGTAAAATTAAAAATTTCCCTTCCAGTGTTATACCTGTATAACAGTTATTAAAGCAGGCAGATGTCACACTTAGTCAGAGAAGATGCATTTTGCCTCTTTAACACAGGTATTGGGAAGCTCAGGTGTGATGTGGCTTGAACAAGTCCACATCAGAGATGTCAAAATACTTCTGTCCCCACACCAGTATTCCATTTACAGTTTGCTCATTCTTGGCTTTGTGTATAGGCTGGTGGAGGTTACATGCCGTGGCACCTGACTATTGCTCTATCCATCTCGGAGTTCTACAATTATTTGTTTTGAAAAAAATTTTTCTGAACCAAAATAGGACAATCTTGGACTAGAACCAGTAAACCTGAAGAAATTACGTCGTAGTTACTCTGCTGCAGCCCCCTAGCAAAAACACAACATATTGTTTGAATTTTTTTAAAGATTTGCTCCCCATAATTATTATAATCACTCCCTATAGTCCTAACTGGGTTCCAATTCCTTGCCCATGACTTGATTTGGTGATGTAGATTCCCTCTGCATTGTAGTGCAAAGATGCAGTTCTAGAGATAGAGCACAATCTTTTCCCCAATTCTAAGTTGATACTGATTGGACCATTTTTAAGATCTGAGGTCCCTGAGGTTTATGTGTTATAGTTATAAGGAAATAAAATTTTGAGGACTTTGTTATATAACTTTGTATCAGGCAGACAGGAACAAGCACTGGTGACATATAACCAGTATATTAATCACATACTATGGTAATCACACCATAATACATGTCATATTACATAAAAAGTCTACTGTTACTTAACATTGTAATATCATATTACTTACTCTATGAAAGGAGAAACATAATATTTAATACTAGAAACAATGCAAAAACTACTTGTATGACTATTATTGATTTTTAAAACATTTTACTAAGATAAGAGAAACTGCCAGTTGTCTACAAAGACTTTTTGATTTATTTTAAAGATTGAGCAATGTTATTCTTTGTAATTTGAAAGTATTCTTTCCTTAATATAAGGAAAGAATACTTCCTTAACAGTGATAAGATAATAGTAGCAGATAATAGTGTGCTGTCTTAATTAACATCTGAAAGGGGAAATGACCACTATAAGAAAAATCCTGAGAATGTAAATCCATGAATGTAACTCTGAATTTTCATTCATTTTTCTACTTTGAATAATATAAAAACAACCTCACATAACAGGCAAGATATGGCCGCTAGAAAGTTTTTTTTTTAAATACAATTTATTATTTGTTTTTAATTCTTCTTACAGAACCAGCTGCATCACTAAAATGAACATGTGCAGTGCTATCCACATTTTTGCAGTGAAATTTGTAGCTCTCTCCAGTTCGTTGTAAATTGCCAATAGAATAATGCTTTGGAAAAGGGAACACAGACCAAAAATGAAAAATGACAACATGCAATAAGGGAAAAAAAATACAATTTTAAAAACATGTGACGAGTTCCAATCATAAATGTATTTTTAATTCTATCAAAATACAAATTACAAATGACACTTGAAACTAATTTATAAGTCCTTAATCGAAATATTTGTTTTTTAAATGTTGTTTAAATATTGTCAAGCTAGTTACATTTGACTGCTATAACTATGCAGAATAGATATCGACTCCTACCATGGAATGAAAAAAACTATATTTAGGACAACAATGAATGTCTTACAATCAATCCATCAATCAATAAAAAAGCCATAGTGCAAAGAAGTACTTTTTTTGAAGTTCATTTACTGTACATCAAGATGACAAGTAATTATAAAATATCTATAAAACAGTGCAAATGATATGTACATCCACTAATGTACAAAAAGACCTACTGTTGGAGGTCAGCTGAAAATACTTCATCTGTGTCTGCACACATTATACAATAAATTGCCTCTTCCCAGTAAACTCTCAGAGAAAGCTTAGAGAAAGCTAGTTCCAAGGTATATTCATATGGTCTCATTTTGCGATGATCAACATTTCCCCAAATATCTTCAGAATGTGTTCTATAAGGACTGTTATCTAGACTAAACAATAGTCTTCACAAACTATTTCTTCATGTGGATGATTTTTCAATTATTCCTTTTGCAGTAATGATTTCAGCCACACACACACACACACACACACACACACACACACACACACACACACACACACACACACACACACACACAAAATATCTGCAGAAAAATGTTGAAGTACTAACCATTGCCTGTATGGATATTTTAGAATGCTATTACATCTGAACTCATATAGATAGAATGTGTTACATTAGAGGCGAGTTCATTTTGAGTGCTCAGCTCCTTCACTATTAATTTGGAAGTTTAAAACGATAACACTGAGGTATCTACGACTTCAAGGACTGTAATCATATGTTAATGCTTTGTGATTATTTCTCTGAACTTTCTCAGAGAACACAGTACTCTATTACCATATTAGCAATACATGTATCACAAGTCTGAAACTCAACTATGACATCAAACAGTACATTTGTTACCTTAAACAACTCATTCAAGTCATTGTGCTTTTAATTCCATGTGATACTCTGTCCAGTATGAGTAATCATATATATTATCGCACTAAACAAAAACGATCAATATCTATTTAAGGATGTAGCATAGCTGATAAGTCAAAAGATTCTTAAAACAATGAATATAATAACTAAAAGAATATTTCACTTAGAATTCACCACAACCATTCAAATACTATCTCACCCTAAAAGTCTCTTGCAAGTGAGGAATGGTAATCTGCCTTTGAGGCTAACAGCTAAATGTACACAATTTACTGAAATTATTTTTTAAACAAATGCAAACCCCCCCACCTCCCCAAAACATTAACGAATCTCAATTCAAAATCAATATGTAATTCAACTCACATTTACACTTGCTAACATGGCAGCTTCAGGTGAGAAGCTTTAGTTGAGATGGACAATGTCAGAAAAAATCTGGATAAAAACTATATGAAATGTTTGATGCTGAGTTATTTATCATTTCAACACCACTAAACTCTGTTTCACTTTCAAGCTTTTTTTCTTTAGACTTCGACAGTCCTGCTTTGCTTTGAATACATAACACCTCGCATATCTCTTCCTTAATATAACATACTTGTTGCTCTCTTGAACCCCTAAAAAGCAACCAGATTCAATTCACTAGACTCAAATACCTACCTAGCAATTTCATACACATACTAATTCCATTCATCAGTGTCAACCATTAGCTCATAAAAGGACCCATAACTGCTGTCCAGCTGTCCACCCGCAAGATCTAGGCCTCTTCCTGGCAAAGAAGAGTTGACCTGGAGCTTTCCTGTGTCTCATTTTGTCCAGTTCTCTCCCTACCTACTCAGATGCTCTTTCCAACAATACCAAGTCAATCTGATGGCACAAATCTCCCACGTTTTCCACCACAACGGTCCAAAGCACGCAGAAACAAAAATGAGCAGTTGCTAAATAGCCTTCAAAGGCAAATGATTTACCAAAATAGCAAATTAAATACCACTAAAAGGTATCATAGGTAGCTAAAACAAAATATCAATATGTCAGCTGATTACAATTAACAACAACAACTAGATATCATTGTTCTGACTTAAGATATTTTGACTTTTATCTTCTGTGCCTACAGTTTTTAACTAAAAAAAAAAAGACAGGCAAACATTTTTAATCAAAGAATAAAAAGCCAGAATGTTTTTTTGTAAGGACTGAGCTCTACTATTCACTCTAAAATGATACATTTTTCACTTTGGTCTTCATCATGTAAATAATAAATTGAAGTATGGTGTATCATGGTGTATCTACTCTTTACAAGATAAGGGGAAATTGAATGCAGAAATTTATGACTTTTAGGAGTTGTTCAAAAGGACGTCATGAACTGAACATCTCACATCTTCCTCTGGTCCAAGAAATCACCAGTTGAAAAGAGAGTTCTGTCCCAGTGTCATGAAGTAGATCTGACTGCTGCCTCCTGATTGGACAGAGGCAAAAAATACCTGCAGAGAAATACAAAAATGCAAAATTAATTTATTTTGAAAAATTACATGAATAATATTTTATACTCAAAGAATTTTGAAAGTATAGTTAACCATCCTTCCAAAATAAATGCCTTGTATGACAGAGACTAGCTAATCAACTAAAATATTCAAATTAACAGCGTTTTAGGTAAACTAGGAAGAATATGTTATTAGTTAGAACTGATATTTCCTTACCTTGTCGTTTCTCTCACATAGAAACTTGAGTTTCTGTGCCTTTTTGTGCATGAAGACTCCCTCTAGATTGCCAGTTTCCGCTGATCTCAGTTCAATGGCTTTGTCCCCCCAGCCCATGACTTGGTTTGACTGGAGATAGGCTGTGGAAACCACATAAATGTAGTCAGTGCTGTGAGTGCCAAGTGAAAACTAAACAATCCCTTGGTGATAAAAATGTTTATGAGCAATTTCTCATTAGCAAAGTCTATCCATTGGATATGGTGGAGGGACTGGTCCAAAGATGAGTTACCTCCATGTCAAATGACTTTTGAGGACACTAGGCATGGCGATTGCTCAGAAAAACCGAGACAAATACAAAACAAAAGACGGCAACACAAGGACAGCAAGGTTAATCACAGAATGATTTGCCCAATTATCAATTTGATAATGTTCTCACAGGTGTAGCTGATATACAGGGTCTTTTCTAATGTTTTAATCACTCATGCTTTCAAGCACACCTGCAGTGCATGCCTGAAAAAACAACATGTATGCCTGAGACAGAACTACACCTACGGCTAAATCTACAGCACACATAAATAAGAATCTGTCGAACAGTAAGAATGTTTTAAAGAAGAATTAAAATCAAGATCATATGCCATTATGTGATTTTAAAGTGATTATATGCCATAACATCATTTTAAAAGGAAAATACTGAGAGATACCTATCAATCTAATTCAAAGACAAACTTGCTTAGAGCTGACAATTATCTGCAAGAGAGCTACGAAGATGGGCAGACTCCAAGGCCCTTCCCCTTCTCAAAGGCCAACCGAAATGACAGGGAGGACAAGAATGACAGAATGAAGAAGTGGCAAATATGAGAGAGTAGGAAGTGGAAAAGAGAAAACTTGC
This sequence comes from Chanos chanos, assembly GCF_902362185.1. Taxonomy (NCBI): domain Eukaryota; kingdom Metazoa; phylum Chordata; class Actinopteri; order Gonorynchiformes; family Chanidae; genus Chanos; species Chanos chanos. The sequence continues at coordinate 42,768,557 of NC_044496.1, forward strand.
AGCCCCATAGCACCAACATCCTGTGAGGTTGCACGCTTAGCCCTCCAAACATCTCTAAGACAGAGAATGTCTCCAGGAAAATAAGAAAGATGACAGATTCTTGGTGGAAATGGAAACCTGGTCTTAACAACCACTTAACTTTTATTAAGGCAGATCGAGATAAGAGCAGTTTTACGACTTTCCTTTACAAAATTCTGCTCATTGCTATAACATCACAATTTTCAATCCTGCTGTGATGTGTCACAGAAACATTGCAGCTACAGCCAAATACAGCAAGTGACCTAAAGCTCTTGTAGAAGAATTCACCAAGTACATTTTCGCATATTAACTCAATGAACCAATCAAAATGGATAAATCAATATCTAAATGGACTCTGAACTGAAACTGCTCAATGAAAATTACTTACATAACAGTCAATATGACCATTTGAAATGAGAGCATATTCTTATGATGGTCAAATTATTGCAAAATGGCAAAAAATGAAAAATGAGGTTTTGTCAATAATCAGTTTAAAGTCAGAAGTTTCTGAGAAATATCTTTTCTGAGAAATTTACTGAAAATTTGATGTTTTTCAGTAACATGGGATTAAAGACATCTCAGTGGTGGCATGTCTAAAAGGAAATTAGTCCTCAATTAATTCATCAAACCAGTCCGATAAACTATCCAAGCAACAACAGTGATCAATCAATCATCAGTTAAAAGTCCTTCAATCACAGGATGGACTACAGTGCTGCAGCTGTAAATGGACCTCAAATCAGCATGAAAACAAGATGCATGACATTTTACAAAGCCGTTCTCTTGCTTTTACTGTTCAACTGATGAAGATTTGAGTCCTGATATATATATCTAAAAATTTCAAAATGGAAATTGTTCAGAACTGTTCAAATGTTTTCAGAAGTCTAATTAAAGTCTGAAATGGCATGGTATTTTTATTGCTAATGTCATCCAGTAGCCATTAGTAAAGTCTATGTTAGGGTCTGTACCTGACACTATGTTTTTGCTAGGGCTTTTTTCTTGTACTGCGATGCTGTATATCACAATTCTATGCACTATGGCATATACCTACATGTATAACATGCACATGTGCTGGGCTCTCTCCCATGAAGCTAGACATGGCTACTGACACTCACCGACAGAGGTAGGCATCTCGCCCCACTGCAGCACTGTCTCCTTGGTGATGCGACCGTAGGTGTCGATATAAACGCCCTCATCCTCATAGCACACCAGCACCTCCATACCATTACTGTTGGGCAGGATGATGATGGCATGAGGCCGGATGAGGCCCTGGATCTATGACACACAAAATAACCATTCAGTATAACAAGATATTCAGATGCCAAGTAAGCATATGTACGCAGTCACATACAAAGCGTCTGTACAGGGTGTAATGAGTATTACTCTAGAGACCTTTTGTGTGTTGTGTGCACTCATAAAACCAGCAATACGTGAACAAATGAAAAATAATTGTTGTGGTCATTTGAAAAAGTATATACAGATCTAATGTAGTTTCACAAATAAGACAAGCTGTTCAGCACGACCATGGGTGAAAGTTCACTGCATAAACACACCATAAAAAAAACAAACAAACAAAAAAAAAACATATGGTGATCCCTCACACACACACACACACACACACACACACGCGCGCGCGTGCGCGCGCGCGGACAGAGGCATCAATCTGTCCATAACAAAGTCAAATCTTGGTTGCATTCTCATGAACAAAAACTCAGTTTTTAAGTCCCTTGCTAATACATTCCTGTGCTGCAGTACAGAACTGGAGCACATCAGAGTCTGGCACTGTGCACTCCTCTGAGGTGCCAGTGATTCATTGCCGTAGCAACACTTGAGCTGAACCACTTTTCAGCTTTTGAGTCACACATGAGCACTTATGTAACAGACTCCAACCAGAAAAAGTACAGTGTGGGTGCTACTTACAGAAACATAGCCTCTTACAGAAGAGCTCTCTCAGTACACAAACAACTGACTTCTGATATAACACTTTAGACTGAAGATCTCTATGCAAGATACACGAAACATCTCTCCTGACAAGATTCTCTGATACTGGCTGAAAGTAAAGACTCTTAGGTGGGGACTCTGAATACATAATACACTACGAAAAACAATTCCTGACAAGATTATAAACAGTTAAATCAGATAAAACAAAAGAATGTGAGTTATACCTTTGCTTTTTCACCCCCCCTCTCCCACGCGCACACACACACACACACTCTTTTGACTGTACTTGCCTGGCTGAGAGACTGTTTCAGACACACTGTACTATCCTCCTGCTGAGCCACTACAATCCTTAGCATCAACACAGGCATCCAAAGCCGCAGAGCAATCTTAATCCTCTGCCGTGGTATTCTCATGAGCACCGGCGGCAGAGAGCAGGTGGGAGAAAGTGTGTGTGCGTGTGCTTGTATGTGTGTATGCGTGTGATAAAGAGAGCATGCAGAAAAGCAGAAAGTTAGAGACAGGAAGGAATAATAGTGTTTAAAAGAGTACAGAAGAGAAAGAATAGATGTGTGAAGGTGTATGGAGATATGTAAATGAGAAGACAGGAAGAAAAGAAAGAAAATGGTTTAACAAATAAAATATGAATGTATGCATTTGTCTTTGAATAAAATGAGAGTATGGGGAAGAGTGAATGAAAACAGAAACAACAGCAAGAGAAGTGAATGAGAGTGTATGCTAGTGTATGTGTGTGCCTGTGTATGTGAGAATGAATGTGTGAGTGTGTGTGTGAGAGAGAGAGAGAGAGAGAGAGAGAGAGAGAGCACTGAAAAGTTAAAGTAAGAGCTACTGAAAAAGCAAGCAGGAATGTGAAGAAAGATATGAAAACTACTGCTGCATAGACTGTACTCTCCAGTACTCTCTCTCTGTCTCCCTCACAGCAAGCACTCTCGCTAAATATATCTACAGTTTGATATGAGAAAAAAAAGGCAGAATAACAGGTCATTTCGACAGGCACATGCTTTGGGAGGACTGCTAAGGCTGGGGAGAGGTATTTTTAGAATACTGAACGGTTTTGAAACTAGCACACACACACACACAAACACGCACACACACACACACATAAAATTTGGGAGCTGGTGAACCGGTGTGAGCTATGTGGGACACCTCTGTGAGAGTGTGTGGGTCATTGCTGGGAGAGTGTGGCACAGCCGTAGGTGGCTTGAGGAGAGGAGCATTTAGAAAGCCTGGCATGCATTATAGGCTCGTGGGCGTATGGGAATCTCAGCGCGGCTAAGTGTTAGGGCTGAGCATAAACAGGCTTGTGCAAAAAAGCAAAAAGGTTGATAACTCGAGCACAGATAAGAAATAATACACAACAGTCACATCTATGGAAACTGAATGTGACGTATAAGGATTGTGTTTGCTTATACACCGGTTATATCCGGTCTTATCTCCATAGCAACTGTTGAAGAAGACTGGTTTCGGAATCCCTACGTTCCCCATTTATTTTAAAATGATCTAAAACTTTAAAGTGCATATGACTTCTCAAAAGATACAAGGGGCTCCCGTGACGCTTTTTTGCATGCAAAACAAAGACCACGGTGTGTGTTTTGCTTAGGAAATAAACAGTTTTTTCCAGACAACATGAATAAATATATATTCTGATTGTTGGTAAAAAAAAAATATTTATGTCCTAATGAAACTGTACAGAATTTTGTTGTGAAACACTGAGAAATATTAAAATATAGTAATTAAAGTAACTTCAGAATACAGAATCAGCTCCACATTGAAATACATTTTTTTCATCAGATCAGGTAAAACGTGGACACCCACACAAGCACAGTACAGAGGACCACAGTACAGCAGTGTGGGCGAAATGCTGGTAGGAGATTCACAGAGCGTATTGACTAAGAGCTGGTACATTTTCCAATTGCTACATGAAGACATGCAAGCCTGAATGCTCAAACATATGTGGCTGATGCATGTATGTGACTGGTCCAAGTCTGTAATTGTACATGTTTGTATCAGAGCCATGGACTGGTCATGGAGTTCGTGGAGTGCCTTGAAAATCATTTTAGTCTACAATGGGTACCATATGGATATTTACATGTGTATTGTATATGAATGTGCATAGAGGAACTTACATGGGTAGGCAAGTAGAGATCATAGGGTGTTCCAGAGTCCACGTCAATAGCATGAAATCCAGACAGAGAACCGTAGATGACTTTTAACCTCTGTCCGTCCTCCACAGTCAGGTCCACTGACAGTGGTCTCTGAGGCAGCGAAGTGAATGACTGTGTACAAAAACCCCCCCAATGTTTAAAAGACTGTTTTTTATGAACTTCCATAAGACCTCAATGCTTAGATGACCCTGATAAATTAAGCGCTTAAAAGATAGAATTACAACATATAATACTCTGTCATATGTACTAAATGACTAAATATGCCACAGGTTTTGTCTTGCCTTTGTCAGTTTCAGTTAGTTGTTGATTAGAGGGTTAAGATGTGGTTTTGGCTGCTACTCCAATAAGAAACACTGTTTGCTCATGCTGTAAAATGTTCTAATGGAGCCTGATAATATTCAGGGACTGAACAGTGAGAAGAGGGTGCTCGAATATAAAAAGTGCAACTAGATGAGTAAGAACTAGAGCAAGCCCCTAAGGACAGTTTAAAACTGGGCCGCTGTCTTCAAGGTGACCTCCTTATTGAGACAAACCCTCTTTGTCTGTTATTATAACAGCCTAGTTTTCTAGATGAAACAGTATCTAGACAAAGAAATATTGTAATGAGAACAAAGCCATATAGGATGAAGGATGAAGCTGTAAATGAAACCCAAGCTCTGATGAATTCGAATATGGTACTTACCTTAAAAGCCATGAACTTATGGTATGGCTTGGGGGCCCATGCATAGACTTCCACAGCATTCTTCAAGGCAATAACCAGGAACTTGATCTTTTCGTAGCGAACTGAAATCACCCAAAAACTGTTAGTTACTCTACCAGTGAAAACAAGCAGACTGCGTGCACCTTTGAAACATCTCTGAGCATGTATTTAATATATTATGAATATTTATGCGATTAGGAAACCTAAATGTCTCACAGTACATCATGACATAATCATAAACAGACTTGGTCAGAGAGGAACTGCTTTAAAGAATATTTTAGAGGTCAGTGTAAAATGTAATTCGTAGACTGCCGAATCATTCAGACAATCAAAAATTTTAAATACTGCTACTGTTTACATGTATTTCATCTGTGTCATCTTTTTAGTAATCTCTGAGTAAGGAAAAGTAGCAACATTGGAGATATGTGTTCGCACAGCTGGACAGAAGTATCCTTTTGTAAACTTGTTTCACTAACCAGGAAACCGCTAGCTTTTACCGTGGCTATTGCTTTTCAAAGACCTTTAAACACAATGGATGCTGCTGACTGAACACACAGACTTACAATGACCTAATTTCCTTCCTGGGTTTGAGGGCCTCTCTTGGCGTGATGACCCTTGTTACAGTTAAAGGAAGCAGAAGAGCAAATGTGCTGAGCACAGCACTTGATATGAACGCTCACTAGAGGCACGACACACTCCTGTGACTGCGGGCTGACACACAGCTGTTTTACTAAAAAAAAAAAAAAAAGCTGCCAGTCTTGGAGAAGATAAATCCTCCATTTTGGGTTTGGTAACTCTCGTCATCGTTAATGGCCTCCAGCTGAACTAAATGAAACACACTGCTATGGGTCTTGTGGAAAAATAGGAAAGCTTTCAAGAACCAAAACATGGATTGCATAAATTCATAAATCTCTGAAGTATTATGACCTACACCAACAAAATTTTTGAGGGTTTTGTCAAGGGTTTTGATTTTCTTTGATGGACCAGTTCAGTGACAACTACAGGTCAGGCTCTATGCATTTCTATACTCCAGCTGCTCTGAGACTTTGAATGAACCTTGCGTACAACAAGCTTGGACTCACCCACTTTGTAGTGAACACAGCCCTCTAGGTCTCCGACTGAGGTCCAGCCCTGCCTTTTCTCCACATCTGGGTCATTCCGAAGGATCTTATTCCTCAGCCATGACAGGTAGTAGAGCCTCAGTTTGTTCTTCTTACCTGCCAATTAAAGATGAGTCCAGCAGGTCTATTCAGTAACAGGAGAGAATGTGTCTGTGTGCACATGTGTGTGGGTGTGTGCATGTGGGTGTGTGCATGTGGGTGTGCGTGCGCGCGCGTGTGTGTGTGTGTGTGGTGTGCGTGTGCGTGTGTATGTATTGTGCACCTGAGATGGTGATGAGTACATTGAGACCCTCCAGCACATCCATCTGTTGGAAGCGTCTGCGGCTGATAAGAGAGTAGACCTTGCCCTGTCCACTACGATCCAGCAGCCACAAGCCATTCTCTGTGCCAACTAACAGATTCACTCCTAAACACACACACACACACACACACACACACACACACACACACAAACACCAAACAAAAATGAACTTGAGCAGCTTTCATACAGCATCACATGGTCACTATAGCATAAAATATATTTCCAGATTTACACAAGCACAACACAAGGCTTATAGCTTTTTAAACATAAATTAATATAAATTTAAAAAAAATTACACAATGTGTCTCACCCCATAAACCAGCACAGAGTATCTCAGCATTGAACTTCTTCTTGTACTTGCGTATCTCTGGTGTGTCACTGTGGGGTCGTATGTTCGTGGGGTTTACGTTAACCACAGAACCCTTCCTGTGGTTCTCTCGCCTAAAAGGCTCTGATTTGACACTGCCTGTAACGGTAGAGTGTAGATGTGAGAAATTGAGGTTGACTGTGTGTGAGTTGCAGTATTACCACGTTTGTGTGTGTTTGTGTGTGACTCACTGGGACTCTGGCTTTGTGGACTCTGAGGAGGAGAGATCTGAAGTAGACGAGGGTCAATGAATGGAGTGAACGATGAGGAAGATGATGAGATGCTCTTTCCCTGCTGGCTGCTCATCTGAAAACACATCAAATGACACAAAATTCACTCGCCCTCTTGAATACAGCATCCGTTATGAATCCATTTAAATGGACTTAAATGGTCTCTTTTTCTGAGAATGCAACCTCTGTAGGAACTTCCTTTTTCATAAAGCTTAGTAATTGTTTTGTTAATATGGTTACATGAAGCGAAAGTCATGTCAGGACAGGTGACTTTACCGCTTCTCATAGTACAAACAAACTGCAGTTGCAGTACACTGCACATCCATGTATTTAAGTTTAATGCTTAACATTTATGTAGAACCTAGCTATATGCCCAAGTCTTTTTGCACTTAACAAAGGTCTTTAAAAAAGTTTATAAAAAAAGTAAACAAATAAGATTTTGATGATGACAAAAACTTCAGGCTTGAGGGAGATCCTGGTGAGAAATACAGTGAGACAGAGGCAAGCTGTTATACGGTGGATGAAAAACCTAATGATAAGGGTGCTTCATCCCAAAACCAAAAACCATGGCACTGTAGTTCTTGGTTCGGTTCACAGAATGATATTTTTTTCACCTCTCAACACTCATATTTGAAGTTTTTATTCCTTTTTTTTTCTTCTAATGTGATGACAGGGAATATGTATTCTTAGTATAGGAGAACATTGAGCGCTGTTTATGGTTTTGATCCTTTGGAGCTGATACATATTTCTTTTTCTTTTCATTGCTCAATGCAAGAAAACAGGCACTATGTTTATCATGCGGTGAGCACATGCTTTAACTGAGCGGATGATTACAACAGCTTTGATGACAATGTTGACTGGGGAATCTTTTTACATAACAACAAAACACATGGTGTCATTACTCAGACCATAAATAATATAAATTATACTGGAATATATGAGTCAACATTAATGAATAGCAGATCTAATCTCGAGCTTTCTTTAAGTGGGAACTTCTTATAAAGAGAATGTCCATGTAGCCACACAAAAGGTCAGTATGGCAAGTCAACATTTGCATGCGCCATGTGTTTCTTTTTCTTCTGGAATGGCATGCTCTTGGGACAGTCCTGATATTGAGGACCTTCCTGTCTCATCTAAAGCACTGCTGCACCAGGTTTTCAGTTTTTGCTGTCACTTAGGAAAACAGAATGTGTCACTGACAAAACTACAATTGATGAAGAACCCTAAACGATAGTAATGTGTGGATTTCTTCCACTCATTGTCATGGAGAGAAGCCTTAACATAACTGCTGCTCAGGTTTAGTTGTCTTATACTGATTTTCTAGAAGAAGAACTTTAAAATAACAGGTGCTCAAGGGTTTTTTTTTTTAGTGTCATTTTCTTGAAGAACCCAAGTAAAATGTCTTGACATTTGCATTTATTCCTCTTGTTGTCATGGCGAACAAATTATATTGATGTTAAGTACTCCTACACTCATTTTCTAAAAGAAGAGCCTTAAAATTTTTCTTTCATTCTCAGTTTTTGAGTTGCCTTGTTGTTTTTTGTATTAAAGCTGTTCTTTTTGTCTTAAATTTGTATATCTTTAAATTAAAAAGAAATAAAACTTCACGTCTGAACTGACGGAATTTTATTTCAAGCCAAACTGAACAGTGGCCAAAAAACCAAAGTGCAAACCGAACTGTGAACAAAGTGAACCATTACACTGCTAGATGATAGTGTTATAGGATTTCCCCCTAGTGGACAAATCAAGGTTAAACTGATTTGATGATATTCTGAACCACCCATAAATACCATGATAATCATGTCTATATTGTACCTTAATTTAATGCAAGTAGAACACAATATTGCAGAGTACTCTCTCCTTTGTGTTTGACATTGGGTGTACTCAAGAGTTAATGTCTGTTTTTCTCTACTGTATTAACTCACATCAGGTGACTGGGGGCTGCGGGCATTTGGGGACTGGGGGAATGAGACGTCATGCTGGGTCTGCCCCATAGGCTCATGAGATGGGCTCTTGTGCAGTAAATCAGGGAGAAGGTAGTCGTCGCTGGACTCTGATCCGATGGGTCTCTGTCGAGACACACCCTTAGGGGCTGCTACACTCTGCTGAGAGAGGAGAAAGGTTCATTAATTAAAGAACGCACTGCATTCATTTATAACATGTCCAGTCTTTTACCTGAACATCTCCCTCTTTTACAATCCAGTGGTCATCTAGGTCAAGAGGGTCTACCGAAAAGTCATTAGCAACATTTCAAATTTTCAACAAATGCTTGCATTTTAATGGCCCTGTGGAATAACTCTGCTTTTTATTACTTTGTACCAAAATACTTCAAAAGCTACTAAGAAATGAAGCACTGTACACTGAAATGAGGCCATGAACTTAAACTTGTTATATGACTAGCATCCACAAAGTGCCCTCTAGTGTTTGTCAAACACAGAGCATAAATGTGTTTGTGGGTTGAGCACTCAAAATGACTCAGCATTAGCCCGTTAGGCTCCGCCAGCTATGATGCTGTTGGGTGTAACAGCAATTCTCACCCACGGTGACCTAACCACACTGAACAAGACACGGTTGATCCCCAAGGCCTTGCCTCTGACCTCATTTCAAGAGTAAGGGTTGACAGAGTAACCCACAGAGGTGTCGGTGTGCCTAAAGTTGGGTGAGGTAGTGCTAAAAGTGTGCACATTGAGAAAGCTTTTAGACAACAAGAAATGAACATTATACCTAAATGGAAACACCTCTGAGTACCGCAGGGAAATCAGCGGGAAGAACAAATACATATTCGCACACTGAAAACCCGTTTCTTAGACTCATTCTTTTCTCCACTGTTACTCAGCTTATTCATTCACTTAAGGTTATTCGTCATCTGGCACGATGAAGTTTCAAATTTTAAATAGAAAAATCACATCCTCTGACTCCAACACATGCATAACCTTTTTGATAAAGATAGAGGGCACGCAAAATATTATTAACTTTCATGCACTGTTATAAAGTAACATGTGCTGTGATAGATAAGAGGGGTTAAGGCCCAGATGATTTAAACATGTGTGTAAATGTGTTTATGAGTGTATAATGGATATGTAAATCTGTCCCTGATTTTGTACCTGCTGCTGGTTCAGATTGTGGTGTGGCTGCAGAACAATTCCATCAGGAGCTGCTCTGAAAAACTTGTTCTTCTCATTGCTATGTGGAGGTCTGGGAAAAAGGAATACGATAGAGCGTATCATGATAAAAGTAAAAAAAAAACAAACAAACAAACCCATAGGTATATACCCTCCATAAATACGACCTTTACTCCTACTAAATCTATATGTACACAAGATGTTTAGGATAATTAAAAAAAGATATCTGCCTTGTTGCCAGTTTATGGTTTGTGTTTTCCTTATAATTCCTGTGATGCTTAACAATAGTTTTTATTTTTAAAAAAGTTGAGTCACCTTCTGAGTGACCTTGGGAGTGTACAGTAAACCTATGTGTCACAAAATGTACTGTGTTATGTAAAATCTTCTACCCAATTGACTGTATGTGACCGGGTTTCACACTGCCTTTGATTCCCCAAGCACCACTAGCAAGATCTCCGCCTGACTTTGGTTTGTTAATTGGCTGTGGGTTGTATTGAGTGAAAGGCGTTTGTGCAGTGGCTCCCACTTGAACCCCTTGTCTTGGTATTAGAATTTCAGAGAGCAGAAGATGAATGCCTGCATTGTGGAGAGAGTGAGTCAAAGTGAAGAGTTCACAGCGAGGGTTCACCTGCTCTTTTCATCATCATCACTGCTGCCCACTTCATCACTGGAGGAAGAATACTCTGTCGCTTTCACAAACGGACTGAGGTTGGACTTCAGTCCAGACCCAGGGCCAAAGCCCTGAAAGACAAAGAGTTCCTCATAAAAAATGTATATATCATGCAAAACCATTTCAAATTCATTAATTACATCAACAGTGTGCTGTGAGACTTGAAGAAAGCAGATAAAAAACAAAAAAATATGAAACCTTAATAGCATGGAGGCAAAGATGTTTTAACCAAAGTAAATCAAATGCTGTTGATTTACATAATTTGAGCCCTCTGCCACTAACATAAAGAGGAAAGGTTCTCATCAGACTGGTAGATAAACATGAGTCAGTTTATGAAACAGGGACACAAAAATCAAGCTAGGACACTAGTCTTCACTGTTGACATACCTTGCATTTCCACAGGAATGAGGAATCTGCACTAGAATTACTTCTCCAAACTACATACCTCTTATCTCAAATTAGTGGGCCAGTCATGAGAACTGAATAACGTTAAGATCTTACTGTTTCTTTGCATGACTAAACACAGTTATGCCACAGTATGACTCTATAATACAATCAAAAGAGGAACACACCTGCTGGTGTAATAACACTCCTGGACATCCATCCTGGGACTTTTTGTACGGCTGAAGACGACTCTGGAGGAGAGGACTCTCCAACTTGAAATAACCTATAAGAAAAAGTAAAGGAATGTTATGTGTTCAATATTTAAAATATTCAAAATAACATTTAGTTCCCTCTGAACACAGTCATACTCTATGCATTGTTTCCTTTCAGTTTTAAATTGAAAAGTATTTATTAATCTTCATGCCCAGCCCAGTTTGGATCAATCAATGCTTTGACCAGGAGTCTATATGATTCAGATCAATTTTAAGTGTGGGATGGCACAGGTACCTGCATTCACTCTCTCTCACTCTCTTTTACACATACAACCACACACATACAAAAACCCACATCCACTCACGCTCGCGTGCACACACACACACACACACACACACACACACACACACACACACACACACACACACACACACACACAAACACAGTGCCAGTACCAACCTTGTATCACAGTCACATGTCCTTGTCTCAGTCAAGTAAACACACACACACACACACACACACAGACACAGACACAGACACAGACACAGACACAGACACACACACAAACACTCATTAACATAAGATCACAGTATTCTGGGAATGGGAGGAGAGAAACTGGTGCCGTATGGCCGCTAATTTTTAACTGCAGAAAAGTGTGTTCACTGCACTATGTGCACATTCAGGCCACCACAGGGCACCATTCTCCCACACTGTTATCGAGCAGCACAGCAGCAGCTCTCGACCACAGAGGCCAACCTAAATCTGTACTTCCTCAAACAGAGAAAATAAAAAATGATATTCTTAAGGGCACAGCATTCACTTTGGCCCTCAGTGCTCAATGGTTTGTCTAAAACAGCCATTTAAACTTCAGACAAATGGGTAAGGGAACATGACCATTCTGAAACTCAGAGGTACATAATGCTCACAAAAATAGGCATAACAATTAAAGATTCAGTAAAAATGGACTGTCAATCATTAAGGCTAGAGTAGGAGTGAAATGGATCCTTAAATACAGACTACCATGAAAAGGACTACTCACAAAAAAATTACTGTTTGTTTTTTCGACGACACACCCATTTAACACTTACAAATTCACATCCGCCTGGCAACCTACACACTCACCCGACTGAGAACTGCTTACTGAGCTGCTGTGAGAAGATGAGAACCTTCCCCCTTTCTCCACTGGAGACTGAAACCCTCCACTGAAGTGAATAAGTAGAAAACAGAAAAAGGAAAATGTAAAAATTAGTATCAAATCACAGAGCATGTGCCATTTACTCTCTAAAAGTAAAGTGACACTGACATACCCAGAGAACAGAGGCATGTTTTATTCTTACCTTGATGCAGCCCTGTAATGGCCTGAGAGTTCTTTGGAGTAAAATTTTGAAGTTGTACGTTCAGGAACCTTGGAAAAAAAATGTGAAAGGCATGTTAAAAAGTATTATGCAAGAACAATTTTTATCAGTTTTACTTAGAAGATAAGTATCAAGACAAACAGTTACATATGAGCATATTTCTTAACATATTAGTATTCATTTCTTTTAGGTTACTGGAGAGAGTTTCATCTCCACATTACAATAAATAGTGCTTTCCAAACACTATGGAACTTAGAGAGTGCTTCATAAACATGTACATAAACTGTGCGATGTGATTATCTTTCGCTGTCTATGTGTTCATTCATTTTTTTTGCTATAATCTACTGGTATTTTTTTTTCCTCTCAGAGGTTTCAACCTCTTCATGACCTTTCCATCCTACACTCATCTGTGACATGAAAGGAAGGAAGACACCACCCATTGAAAAAGGAAGTTGTCTTTACCCCTAGTTTCATCTGGGTGTCACCACCTTTACTGGATTTTCTTGCAGTTGTTAAAACTATCAGGACCAGGTGGCTTAGCCTCATGTTTACTGCAGATCTGTTTTTTTTTTTTTTTGTCATTTCCTTGCCAGAAATCAACAGCATAACCTGCAAACAGTTCTGAGGAATGGAGAGCATATGCTCCCTATCAGAAGAGGATTGGGTGAATGTACCCCTAGGATATGCATAAACATTCAATGGGGGCGCTGCCAAACGTTGTGTGAGAGAGGGTTTATTGAAAACACACTCAGACAGTCACACCACAATAGAGATTTCATGGTGTCACAGCAGGTATTAGGCAATGCCAACCCAGTGCTTAATACCCGAGTCATGCATGCACGTGCTTACAGACACACGCGCACGAACACACACACACACACACACACACAACATCCTGTTCCCTAAAACTCCAGACCAACGTGCATACACTTTTACGAAGTTAAACTGAGCGTCTGTATGTTTATGTGTGTGTGTATGTGCGTGTGTGTGTGAGTGTGTGTGTATGTATGTGTGTATGAATGTGAGTATGCGTGTAAATGTGCACACATGCACTTTAGTAAATTTGAGTACATGCAAATTTAAGTAAAAATGAATAAAAGTTTGAACAAATCATAATTAATTCAGGATTTGCTTGCTTCCTTACCTTGTATGTGTTTCTGTTGCTGCTTGTGTTTGTGTGTGTGCAGGTGTGCTCATAAATGTGCATGCCTTTGCAATCATATGTCATTTTGAACTGTGTGTGACCTCAGAAAGAAAAACAGATGACAAACCTTGGGGGGGTGCTCCTCAGGACTCGGGAAGTCCCAAAAAACATCATCGGCTGTGGGAGACACGGGAGTGGTGGCCATGTCCGACAGGGAGCTGCTGTGCTGACTCTCTCGGCTAGAGCGCAGGTTGGCATTCTGTAAAAAAAACAACTTCCAGTTTGTGTCCAGTAACAGCCCAAAGCTATTAAAAAAGCTAACACTGAATACGTGGTCATATCCTCGGTGTCTTTTCCAGAGTGGGCACTGGCTAAATTGTAGACAAACTAATGCTTGAACACACTATGAAAGGTCGCATATGTTTTTACAGCCACACATTGCAGTTAAAACATGCATGTAATGCACGTGATGGAATATCCTGTTAAAACTCTGGATAGTTTATAAACAGGATGTAGAAGAACTCTCAAAAGAATCACTGTCAACCCGAAAGGACTATATTTCAAACGAATTACGCCTCTTGAGTGATACTTGTAATTCTGTAAATGCACTCATGCGATACTAAGTTGTAACATCACAAATGTTGCAGGGGTTTTTTTGCATCAGAAAAAAAACAGCAGAACAGCAACAGAACAACAAAAAGAGGAAACATTATGAAAAACAAATTGCAAGATTAGAAAGGAGAACCACAAAAAAGCACTGTCTTTGAATGACATATGATTTTTGCCAGATTTGACAAACAGACACACACTTGATGAGAGTGTGACTCGTCACTGGAACTGTTGCACTTATCAAAACTGATGAAAGAAACACATATACATGTACTGGAAAAATGGCTTTTTTACAAGATGTTTTGTTGGAAGTGCAATAACCCTGAAGGAACTCTGCTAGTTATCAGAGAAAAGCAATTAATCATAGATATTAGTTCAGCAAGCTGAGAGAGGGAGGGAAGTTTCATAGCAAGCTGTGAGACATTTCCCCAAGCAGGTCTCTCACTCCATTAAGACTTATATTTTTTGGTGAGAATTCTTTGCCCTGTCTCTTCTTCAATGCTGGGACCTCATTATTAGTTTAAAAGATTATTACTAAGAACCCTGTGTACTTTATTTACCAGGCTATTAATAGGCAAAGAGCGCCTAAAAAGGTATTATTGTAGAGTTTCGCCATAAAGCTTGCACAATGTATAAAGAAGCATGACTAAAATTCCTAAGAAAATACATTTTCAACAACATTGAGAACACTGTCTAACTTTGCTTTTGGACCATGCCGTTGTGCTGTAACACCACGACGGAGACTAAATGTGATATGTTTATCATCACTTTAACATGAAACATATATCTCATGGTGGTCTTAGGTTGAGCTTTAACAGTGCGAATAACGCAGACTGTACTCTAGAATATTCAAGTGCTAGCAAACGTTCATATTGTTCATGATAATCTTTTAAGGGTTTTAAGGTTTGGAGGGACCTTTCGGTTGGTGCTGTGGGTTTTTACCTGGTGAATGGCTGCTCTCTGCAGAGCTGGAGTACAGGGACTGGAGTTGCTTCCAGAGCCTAGCCTAGACTGGATATGTATGGGCAACCCTGCAGCTATTCGGTTCAGGTTGGCATGGTGACTGTCCAACAATCGCAATTTGTCCTCCATCTAAGTGGGTGTGAGGAAATAATTTCATACTATTTCAACAAAATCATATAGCATAAACAGACTGAACAGACAAAATGCTAGACGAACAAAGAAACACTGTTAAGAGACAGCCTTTTGTAGCCACCGAACTGCTGGCGACAGAGGCATCAAACTGTGAAATGGTGTTTGGAGATATCACATGCTGTCAGAGTTTTTCTCAATTGTTTGGATGCAGTTCCGAATACAGAATTTCAAACAGCTCCTGCATGATTCCTAAAAAAACGTGTTTTTGCCAAAACATCACAGCCTTTTTGTAAAATGCACCATCAATGTCAAAACTTAAAATACAAACACAAAAATCCAATGACCAAGTAAATTCACCAAAGTGTCCTTTGACAAAAATCCTATAACCATCAAAATTGAATACACATGTCAATGAATAACATAACTCCCCCAAACAGTCTGACTTTTCATCTAATTAGTGTTTTTTGTTATTTAATAGTGACTCAATAAATACTGAAACCAATATTAAATATCACACAGCAATAATCAGCAAAAACAATACAGTTAAAAGTAATTGTCAGTCTAGCTTATTAGCCACTATTTGTTATCACATTGGCATAAATAAGGAAACCAATACATTTTTGTGCTTTAGATAAAGACTGTTTCAGTAAATTTTACTATTTTGGTTAAATAGGTTCTTTGTAGCCCACTTATATCCAAGTTTCTGGTGCAATCAAGAAAAAGCATGAATAAAAAACCTTTAGCAGTCCCTTTGCCCCTGCCAAGGTTCTAGAATATTCCACGTAAAAATCCAAATCGAAATTATTTCTATATGTGCAGGATACACAGTGATCTTTCCAAACACCTTTTCACAGTAAGACTCAGCATGTCTTTTCACAGTGTGTGACACAGAAAAGCAGCAAAAGGTGAACTGGCAGAGGCTTTACCACTTTGCGCTGGCTATTGGTGGGGCAGTTAGGCGTGGCACCAGCAGCCTTCTGTGGCTCCCGTTGCTTGTGCCTGTGGTCGTGCTGAAGCGAAAGCAGCTGCGTCTGGTCTTTGGGCAATGTGCGGTGGAACTTTTTACCCTGCTGCTGCTGAGGCTGTGGTTCGGGCCTCCGCTACACAATGATACAAACACACCATGTGCTCATCCTTATTTCCCTCCCCAACGACAGTACCGGACAGCCACTGTTGGCATCCACCCGGGAGGGCCTCAGAACCTCTAATTTAACTGAAACGTGGTCGCTGTTTCATTCTGACCTAACTGTGGAGAGCTTCTATTTATGTGATTGAAGGAAACTATTTCTGAGATTGAGGGAACTCCCATTTTTCATGATACAGACATTTTGGCTACCTCCCATTCACTAAAATCGTGGTTCATGATGTTGTGAATATTTACTGGATGCCTGTAGTAATACAGGTTTATTAGCTTTATTAGCTTTTTTTATTGACAAAATGACCACATTAGTTGTAAAAATTTAAAAATATAATCTCTTCTGGTATGTGGCCTCACATACATATAAAAAAGCAAACCAACATAATGCCACACAAGTCCATTTGTTCAGCAAAGTCAAAGCACAAACTGACTAAAGCACATTATTTAGCAAGAGCAAAGACATTAAAAATAGACTTTCAGCAACATGGAGGAGACATCTTCTTTCACACACTATGGTGGTATGGTCATTCAAACAAAATAACATTTATCAAGAAAAATGACTGAACTTCTGATCTGTACAACAATAAGGCATTTAAACTCTGACTAACCCACAGTGACAGAGATGATGATAAATTGTTATCATTTTATGAGAGAAGTTTGCTCCTAGGTCTGTGGTCTATTTTAAGAACTGATGAAGCGAAGGAATCTTATCTTGGGGGTTCAAGAGTGATGTTTACAATGGGGATATTGTGTATCAAGGCGCATAAATAATCCATTAGATTCCCAGCTTTCAAGAATGCAGTAGCTTTCTCATGCAAACTAGAAGACAGACTTACATACTCTAATGACAAACTGTAGTTCTTGATCTCCTCATGTTGATCAAAACCATTTACTGCCCTCTGTGGAATCTTATGGATTCTTTCTTGGGGCAGGGCAATCAAAATCAAACCAAACCAAACCAAACCAAACCAAACCAAACCAAACCAAACAAAGCTAGAAAAAAAACAAAAACCAAAAAACCAAAAAAAACAAAAACAAAAAAATAAAACAAAATGAAATAATACGCTGCTTTTTTTTTTCCAAATGATTGCCGCTGACTTCCTAGACAATGTGCTCAATTTAAAGAACAATACATAAATTTAGCATTCTATTTAGACAGCAAAACAGAAGTCACTAATGGTGTGATGTCTGCTTTGACTGAGATGTTGATATTCATTTTTTTGCCCTTGGTGAGTTCATTCTTTCTCTAAGTTCATTAAAAGCTGGGGGGCAAAAGCGTTCATAGTGTATAGCCTTTGGACCTGGTACGGTCGGCTAAAAGAGGCCAACGTGATAACACCAAGGTCTGTAGCGACGAATTAACCAAAGCAGTCAAAACAGAGCACTTTTTTACTATAACACAGCCATACTTTCTAAGTAAACACGCTAAAAACAAACAATCGTTTGACCAGTTGGCTCAATGTCCTCGAACTGCACTCCAGTGCCAGACAAAACAAACCTTCTCAGCCTGCCTGAACACCTCAGCATTTCTGAATTTCTCTGATTTAAAATGAAAACGGTTTTCATGCATACATTCATTTCAAGGCTACGAATCCAAGTCTTTACCTGATCAACAAAAGGAACCACAGGCCGTGATCCCACTTCTGTCCGTTGTCTGGTGGGGTCTTCGTGCTGTGGATTCGAGGAGAGCAGAACCACAGGTTAAGAGTGTGGTGCTATGCCACTCCTGAAGTCCAAATGATGGAAATTCAGAGAAAAAATCTAAAATATTCAGTGTCTGCAGCCTTGCATAAGACTCTTAACCTCCCTCTTTTAAATATTTCACTCAGAAAGTCTGTCCACATCAGACTGACTGACTTGACAGAGTAAATAAGGATATCATTATGTACAGTAAGAGCTGTATCATCTTAAGAGCTTTTTTAGTTTAAATGCTGGCCTTCAAAGAACTAAAGTCTACAAATGTTGAAAGATGTTACTGCATGTTCAAAGATGTAGTTTTTATCCTTACCGGTGAAACGTTGGTGAAAAGTCATAAAGCATGATTTGATTTTACGTAAAGCAACGGAATGCTAGGTTGCGTGCATTTTATATGCTTTATAGATTTGAGTATGAAGGCTAACCTATGTTTTAATTATGACAGATGGTTAATGAGGGGGAATGGTAAAAACTCTAAGGTCAAAGGTGTTCATTTATATGTGTTGCATTTAGAGATAAATTCATGTACACGTATGTAGCACAGCTGAAGCAGGAGAACATAACAGGAAGGAGGGTTCAGTGGCCATCTGTAATTAATTACTGTCTGGGCCACTCTCCAGAACCCTGTCAAAATCCATTAGAGCTACTGAGTCATACTCGTGAGACCATGTACACAGCACACGGTGAATACACACACACACACACACACACACACAGCATCTTAATCCACCACAGATACATATACATACATAAACACCTATAGCAGAGAGAATGATCTTAGTCTCTCTTTACCCCACGGTTTACCCTGGTACATTGAACAGACTCTTAACATTTTCTCTCCATACATGGATCTGAATGAATGCTATATCCTCACACTCAGTCAGGACCAGTGCTTGTCCCATGCTGAATCAGAAAGCTATATGAGTCTTATCACTTGAGTGCTGGAATGACAGCCTAATTGAAACACAACACTACTGAGGACTTCAATACATGTTGAAATTCTCACTAATTTCTTGCCATAGTTCAAATATTAATAAGGCTGTAAATATCATGACTTCAAACATCTCCATGCATAATAATACCTATATGGTAGCATTGCAATATGAAGAAATAGTATGGGAAATGTTTATGATGTTCAAATCATAAAACTTGAAAGCGTAGTGGATTTTATCACATGCATAAAATGCATAAAAGCAAAAAAAAAAAAAAAAAGCTTGTAAAACTGCTTTATCAGCAGTTTATCTCCAAAGCATATGAGCAGTTTTTTTAGGTGTGCACACACACGCACATAGACACACGCACACAGACACATAGACACACACACACACACACACAGACACACACACACACACATAAAATCTTAATTATGACACACATTAAAAATACATTGCCCTTGTCAAAAACATTTCATAGAATGTGTAGCGGACAGAGCACTCAATAGTCATTTATGTCAAAGACAAGTTATGTAAGTACTGGATGGTAATGATGAGCTCAGCAAATCCAGTATGAGAAAGCATGACTTTGCCACCAACATGTATACACATGTTCATATTCTTGTATATACCTTCAACTTGTATATATCTTGAACGGAAAATGAAATTAACAGTCAATTCAACCAGAAAATGTTTGACTGGTAAAGGCCCTATCATAAAGAACGTCTCCTTGATTTTATGTTGAATATTGTTTTTTGCTGAATACAGATTCATAATTTTTCTAATTAATTTCACACTAAGGAGGAAGACGATCAGGGGGGATGTATTTTGTCACTCATTACCTGTTTTTTGTTGTTTCGTTTGCTCCTATCGTCAAATACACATCTCTCGTTAATTTCAGTCTCATCCCTCCATTTCATCTCCTGCAGCTCTGGGCACTGAAAACCAGACTCCTGCAGCTGCCGTCTCTGTTGCTGGAAAGTGCACACACACCCGTACACACAAGCATGTGCACACACACACACACACACACAGATAGAGAGAGAGAAACACGGTTTTATGGCATTTCCCACATATAATTGTCTGGAAACTCCCGAACTTTTGCCAACTAAGCTGTGGTATATTAAAACCCAATAAACCCTTAACCCTATTCCAATAATATTTCTTTATTAAACATGTTTCCACTTTTAGGAACTTGCTTGATCACTTTCATTTTCAAGAACAGCTTAATTAACATTTACTTACAAAACTGATGATTGTTAACTTAGTTTTGCTATTGGTTAGGGCACTGTGCCATGTAACTAAAAGGGTTCTCATTGCAGTTTTTATTGTACATCACATGTACATTACATCATACAATATCACAAACAAATGAGCTCAACCTTATGTATCTTAAAGGATGTAAATGGTGCAGAACTACAGTACCCAGCTCTGTGATGGGCAACAATGTTTGGATTCCATCACTTGAGTAAGAGCACGTACTTAAATGTAATTCATCAAAGAAGTTACCACTCTGACACATAGCACACTGATTTCACTAATTGTAGTATTTTGCCAGACATAAAACAATCAATTACCATGACATAAGTCTTATTATGGGTTAAAATGGTTTCCCATTTCTGGCATCACTTTAAGGGTCACCTAGTTGATTTGAGTCTGTGACATTATGCTGAAAATCCAACTGAATATCAATTGGTGATACAGTATGATTGACAAGTCACAGTGACATGGACACATGCTTGTGTAACTACACTGTGTCACATGAACACAACAGCTATACGTAGACATATACATGAATATAACAATTTAAAACACATACATCTTCCAAGCGTCGCCGCTGTTCCTGTTGCTGTTCTATCCGCTTCTGTCGTTCGGCTAGCAGTTGTTTTTTGTACCTCTCTTGGTCCCGGAGCTGCTGCTGTTGTAGCTGCTGCTGTCTCTGGGCTTCTGATCGACTCTTGTTTTCCTGCTGGAGCCGGAGAAACTCTCTCCTTAGTGTGGACTCCCCAGGAAGGTTTACGATGGAACTGTGCAGACAGAGCCGAGTTAGTATAAGCTTAATCTTGAATGGAGATGTTCAGAAAGATGGTACACATCCATGCACGGGCAAACCAGACTGCATGCGAGAAGTTTTCTTAGCTAATGCCATGAGGCACACAAGGGTTACTCAAAACACAGAAGTAGGAGCATCTGGTGATGCAGTCGTGTCACTGCTTATGAGTACATGAATTCAGACATACTGGGACACTGAGAACCCAATTTATGGTTGAATGGTCCTATCAAGTATGTGGTTATGTAACATATGTAAGCCATTTTAAGAGAACACCACTGTGACTGTTAAGCTTTAGCTCATTGGGCTCTTTGACGGAGAGTGATCAATGTATTCGTACCTGGGTTCACCTTCATCTTCATTCATCTCATCTTCTTCATCTTCGCTTCCACTGTATTCATACTCTGTACCTTCTGTTATCAATAATGAGACATAAATGATCAAGAAATCATGATTTATCATGAGTCAAACATGCCATCGCTAAACCAAATCAATATTCATTGCTGGCTGATTATACTGTGCTGACAGGAAATCAGCTTGATAAGTTGAAGGGCCCAGTTTATGTTCCTAATAGTTTTGAAGTGAAATGCTTACATACATGCTACTACTTAAACTCTACTCCTCACACAAAAAGTACAAATAGCATACAGCTAAAAATAACCTGTGTCCAACAAATGTCTCTTCTTTAGTAAGCTAAGACTCCCTAAACCATTCATATACCACAAAGATTGTCCGCTATTCTATGATAAATTATTTACATTGGAATGATATTAACTCCCCAATTCCTTCTGTGTTTCTCCATTTGAAAGGGAAATAAAAAGCCACCATATCAATTGTAGGCTATTTCCTTCAATTGCTTTTCATTATGTTATACCACATGAAAAAGAAAACTTGACCTGGGGCCCCAAAGAAAACACAATTGTGCATAATGATTTGTGAATGCAAACTATGAAAAGCTAACATCCTAGAATTTGTTCAGTATCCTTATGAGAGAGTGAGTGGGAGAGAGAGAGAGAGAGAGAGAGAGAGAGAGAGAGAGAAAGACTGCAGTTTACATTTGGTTATGAAAGGAAGCCAACAAGCCATGTCATGTCTAAGCTACAGGAATCTTCTAGTGTTACAATTTAGGTTAAGGGTTGTCCTCGAGTCTGGCTGACCAGAAGAACACAGAGCCAACTGGCAAAGAGAGAGACATGGAGGAATTTCACTGAAAGGATGTCATTTTGTGGTGGGTGGAGGAAACAGGAGGATTTTCACAGTGCACCGAGGGATCACTCTGGCCTAAATTCCTTTTCCATTAACATATGAGCTAACCCACATGCTAGCCTAGCTGACTAAGAGAAGTCCTTAAATGATCTATAACAAAATACAAGCGTAATTCACTCTTATGGGCAAATCTGGCTGACCAAAGTGCCAAAGGACCAAATGCGAGCCGAAGCCACAATGAGGAATGTTAACAATGCTATTCAAACAGGAGAATGTAAATCCTCTCACCTTTCTCGCCTTTCTTCTTTCTGGTCCTGTCCAAGTGGTCCTTAAGCATGATGCGCACCTGTCGCTCATTAGGTAGGTCTTTAATGAAAGAGTGTCGGAGAAGGGTTTCGGTGGACGGGCGGTGAATGTAGTTCTTCACCAAACAGCTCTCCACAAATGTATGGAACTTCTTTGACCTTCACGAGGAGAAAACACTCTCAGACATTTACAGTCTCTGAGACCCAGTCGGCTCCCACATTAATGTTGAATGACTGTCTCTCGGTGTTCAGAACCAGCTCATCATGCTTTATGAATGACCAACAAATGGGCTAGAGGCATGTATGAATAAGAGAGCCCCGGTCCGCACAGTTGTTTTATTTTCAGTTAAATTACTGTCATTTCCTTAATTTACAAAAAGGATGATTGCACATGAAAATAGCACTCTTTTACAGGCCTTATTACCCATGAGTTATAGTTGTGAGTGAAAGATAAATGAAACAAAAAGGGCCAATAAAGATTCACAGTCAGGTCAGCACAGCTTTCATTACAATATGGAAATGTTTAAAGTGCCATGGGGAGTACCTTGGACATCCACAATGCACATTGACCTTAGTGCTGTAATTTTCTGCGCAATTATAGGGATGTAGCTACAACTAGAGCAAATGGTTCATAACAGGAGCCAGAGGACATCTTAAAATATTTAGGGGTATATATATACATCGCCTGAAGGGGACAACAGTTTTAAGGCATGCTTAAGATCCAAATTTTGATCAGAGCTGTGTACAGACTATTTTATAATCATTATAGCTTTAAAGCTGAAGCTATCTAGAGATGTGAGATTTAAAAAGTCCATTTTTAACTATATATTGTTAACTTAACTGTCTGGCGTATTTAAGAGGTTCCTTACCATTTTCTGGACTTGAGTTTTGGTGGCGGATTACGCGGAATGAGAAAGAGGGCTCTCATTGGATGCATATCACACAGAGCTATAGAGAAATACAGACAGTTTCATTTTAATGTCCTTTCAGTGTTTGACGGAACACCTGACATGATTTAGTCTTTATTTTCCCAAATGACAATACATGCTATATAGGCATATTATCTTTCTAATGATCTACATGGCGTGGCATGTGAGAGTGTGTTTTAGATTGTCCCCACAAAGTAATGACTATCTGAGAACACTGACCTTTTATGCTAAATGTCCCACGTTTAAACAAAGATATATCTGTTATTGTTAAAACAAAAAGTCCCAAAATGTTTCTGGAATTTAAAATGGAAGTCAATGGAAATTCCCCGTATAGTAAGCAGAGTTCTGTGCGTGTCTGCAATTGTGTTTTGCGTGTGTGTGTCTGTAGCTGTGTTTTTGTGTGTGTGTGTACTTGTATGCGGTCAGTTCAAACTCACGTGGAGCTCCCTCTGCCATTTCCAGAGCAGTAATACCCAGAGACCACAAGTCACTCTATGAGGGAAATAATACACACAACAAACAAGTGGAACTAAGCACTTCACATAATACTGAGCACTGATAATGTATTTTAAAGACACATCATTTTAAGTCCTTTATCAACCTATTACTGCTCAGCAAGAACTTAACATTGACAGATAGATAGCAAGAGCAGTTATTTTGTATTTGTTTGTTGTTCATTTAATAATCTCTGATATATTATGATGTATTATCCTCAGTCTTTTAGTTTCCTCACTCTGTAGTCATATGTGGAGTCGGGGTTCTCGTCACAGGCGATAACCTCCGGTGCCATCCAATAGGGTGTGCCGATAAATGTATTTCGCCTCCCAATCGTCCTATCTAGCTGGGCACTCACACCGAAATCCACTGAAAGCACAAAATATTGCTTCAGAACAGACTCTTTCTATACACACAAGTATGTCAGTACATATATATATATGTGTGTGTGTGTGTGTGTATATATACACACACACATATATCTATATGGATATGTACATATGTATGTATGTATGTACACAGAGAGAGAGAGAGAGAGAGAGAGAGTAAGGGAGAGTTTGTACAACCCTCCTTCAGTGAACAGCCGTTTATGTTGTTATGAATAAACATATTACAGGCGATAATCAATATTACACAACTCAGTCTGCAAACAGAGAATACAGGAACACATCTTTACAGTCATTTCACAAACACTATCACAATTGTCTATGGCTTCCCAGAATATGTTTTACATAGCTGTTAGAATGAACAATTATATAAATGTTTAGGCAGCATATGAATAATAATTAAAGGGGGAGTTCACAGCTCAACAGTTCTTACTTTCATTTTTTTTTACATTTAACCCACAACTAAAAATATATTACCAGAGAAAACAAAGTAGGAAATGTCTCTTGGTATTGTTTCTGTTTGTGCCATCTTACCCAGCTTAACCTCAGCATTCTCAGTTAGTAACACATTCTGCCCTTTAATGTCACGATGGATCACATGGTGTGAGTGGAGATGAGACAGACCCTGAAAGGAGATATATAAGAGTAAAGAGGACACATACAGACACACACACACACACACACACAAACACACAAACACATACATAATTACACACACACACACACACACACACACACACACACACACACACACATCAACATTAGCAAAAACATGCGCATATACCAGGCATATGGATGGGCTGAACATATACATATGCACACATGAAACATATACGGTGGTGATACCATGTGAGGACCCAGTCACATGACTGCAGTCAGCTCTTGGGATTTTCCAACCACAGAGTGTGGGTATGTCCATACTGTCAAAGCAGTCCAAATAAACCAAGCACAAAGTTTGTTTTTGCTTTTAGGGTAGATTCACAAAGTAAATATGCCTCGTCAGTGCTGCTCTCCAAACAATTTGACGGCTCATCGAAATAGGTGCACCACAAAAACACACTCATTTGTCCATAAAAACAATTAACATCATTCACATTGTTCAGGTTGTGTCAACATTATTTGAGTAGTCAGTTTATGAAGGTGAACAATTACAAGAAAAATGGGATTAAAATTAAAATGGTCGCTTGGAGGTGAGCTCTTGTTGTACAAAAAGTTTCAGCACAAAAACGAAAAAAAAAAAAGGGTAAGTCAGCATGGAGGAGCCATATGGGAAGTCAGGACTCACTCTAAGGACTTCTCTGCAGATGTAGGCAATCCAGTCCTCCTTCAGACAGTTCCCTTTGGTCTTCTTCACCAGGTCTGTGACGGAGCCTGCTCCACAGTACTCCATCACTAACTACAGAGGGGGCCAGTCCCAGACAGAACACAGGAAATGAGTCAGACAATCACCCCGAGATCCCACACATGCACATCAGGAGACATGGGACATGTTGGGACATGTTCAAGGAGTGCAAAGCAAGGATGCTGGAAAAACGATATACTACATTGCTATGTAATTACTTCAGAAAAATCATTTGCGACATTTGAGAAATTTCACATTTCCACATTTCATTAAATTACATACAGTAGTTTTCATTTTGTGTTAATAGATGACATGCTGCAGAACAGAAATACACCATTATGAAGGTCTGCAAGAGAGAGAGCAAGAAACCCTGATGAACCTCTGCTGATGGACTTTTGTGTTACGTTTCCAGTTGACAGTTTGAGAGAGAGGGGGAGAGAGCGCGAGAGAGAGGGAGGGAGAGAGAGAGAAAGAGAGGATGAGATAGAGGGAGAGGGAGAGAGAGGGGGGGGGGGATCAGGGACCACTTACCCACAGCTGGTCATCCTGGCCTGCAGGACTCTTCTTCACAAAAGCACCATAGTATGTAGCTATGTTTCTGTGATGAGAATATGTCTTCAGCATATTTATCTCCAATTTAATCTCATCTTCTTCCTCCTAATCAAACATAACAAAAAGAACAATGTATAAACGTATAATTCAGCTGGATCTGAAAGCTACATATTTCAGTCGGGGGAGTAATATATTTCAGTGATTTTAAAGAAAAACAGACATGAGGTTGTATTCCTTTCAGGTCAAAGACATACAAACCCACAATGTAGACAACAGCACAGAAAAGATGTCATGAACTTCTGTGAATTACGGTGTAATAACCTCAACTCCATTTTGCTTCCAAAGTTTATGGTACATGGGACACAAGATTTAGACATCAGTGTACTAAAGACAATCAGATGTACTAGTTAAATATCAATCTCAGCCTAAATTTAGTTCACAACACTGTATCGTTTGAGGATAGAGTAAGATTAAGTATAACCTTATGCTGAATATGTGAAATGCATGTAATGAAAAGGCCCAAAGCCCCAAAGCCCCCTACAGTTTTGCTTTGACATAAACATATGTGAGCATATGAGTGAATGAAGCAAAACAGCTTTCACACTCAAACAGCTTGAGGCCTTCAGAGCCAACGGGTGAGCTAAGATTACATTTTAAACTTGGATTGGGTGACAGGGGAGAAAGTGTTGTTTTTGAAGCCTTATTGACCTTCATTTGCCATAAATATATGATCAAAGAATTGCTTGTAAGTGCTAATTTATAGCTATCCAGCTGCCAGTGCACCACGGCTTTCTATTTCAAAGCATAACTTCATTGCATCATTAGCAAGCTAATATCTCACAATGGATGCATTAATCTGATAAAGAGAATGTTTAATAATGCATGGCTAACTGGCTGGCAACAGTTACTAAATACAGAACTTCTAGTTTTCCAGAGATCTGTCTCAGGCTTGCATTGATTTGTTTGTGTATGAGGCCCATGATGTCGCCTATGTGTATCTATATTCCCAGAGTCTGTAACGTGACCCGCATTCTTTCCTGCTAGGAAAACCTCAACTTCCGTCTGCTTACATCGAGAACAAGCCTTGTTACCAGTGTGCTTTGACTGGGTGAAACTGTCAATAAATAGACATTGTAATGAAACAGCTTTGCTTGTCCTCTTCTTCACTACTCAAGATGTATTGTAATATATGCAGTTTATATAAAACATTTGTTGTAATAATGAATCTGGCCAAGGTCATGCAGCACAGACAGTGGCTCACCACAGCTGATGCACCAGATCCAGCACTACAGTGCAGAAAACATAGAACAAGGTTCAGGGAATGTATTATTGTCAGGCATATCTTTGGTCACCTGACTGAATATCGTCTGTTCCATGTGTGCTTGATCTGTCCATGCATCTATTCAGTGAAGAGATATTACAACACTAAGAAACATGTCAAATGTAGTACATTGTTTTGAGTTGTAGTGAACTCTCGGGTCCTCTGTGGAGTAAAACTCGCAAGTCTGAGATTCCTTCGAGGCAGTAGAAATGCATTTCTCAGACCAGGACGAGAACAATAGCCTCTGTGCAGCTTTTGCAAACAATCTTCCCATGACTCCTGACCCAGAGTAAGACACCAGGACCATTCAGACAGACATCTGACCCTTTGAGCTAAGCGACCTTTTTGCGACACACTGCCCTCTGTCCTAGATGGGAAGAGACATAACAACTCAATCTTACTTTCCCTTTAAATAAAACCCATAGAGCATTCCTTCTCTGAAAGGCCTGGCCAGCTGCCCCTAAATGACCCAGTCACCCTGGGAGAAAGAGAGAAATAATCTGACCATGCTCCAAATACTGTTCTAGAGTCAACTCATCTTTTTTTCAGTCTTAACCGTTTTCAAAAATGAGCAGAACAAGAACCATGCTGTGCAGGGGTGAATATATGTAAAGCTTTTTTTAACAACTGATTTGAGGTAAGCTACCCCTTAAACCAAAACCTGACTTAAGCCATTATATGCAAAGCAGCACATATGGCACCAGATCTGTTGTGTGATCACGAATCTCCAATGTGTAGCTCACAGATTGCTACGGATTCAAAGGCATTTGTGTGAAGGATGGACAGGTGACCAAGGTGATCTTTTGTCATGGCTGGTAGGAAGCCTGCAGCACTGGGGTGCAATTAATTTTTACAGGAAATCTCCTAGTATTATCAGGGAGGGCAGACAGACAATACATGGGGACAGGAAACGGGAAAAAGCATTTGTGTTCCAAAAGAAGTCTTTGTCTGAAGACTTCGGGCGACAGTGATATCAGCGTGTGACTGTCAACTTATTTTCAGGCTCCTTTGAAGAAATATTTGCACTGATTTAATTACATGCGTATATGCTGACTACAGTGCTTATCCTTGTGTGTAACTGCACTTGGTACCCCACAGACAGTGTTGATATTTTCAGTAAACTTTTTGTGTGACATTTCCAAACAAAGGGTAAAAGTATGTTGCAACTAGAGGTCACACACACACTCTCTTACAAGTTCACTGAACTTTTACACACCAAATGTGATTGCCTGTGTCATCTCTCTTCTCTCGGGTCATTGCAGAGGAGCTATGAGAACCAAATACCCAATGGAAATACTAACGAAAATAATTCAAATAATATCAAAAATATATAGGAGCTGTGCTTCTTCCATCACTCTTTTTTCCTTCAGTTTTCAAAAATAATAAAGTTTATACACTGTCAGTGTAGGAGACTTTGAGGAGGACTACGATAAGGCTGATCCACCTCTTCTTGTGTGCCAGAGTTAAAACATGCCTCCAGGTCAAAATGAGATTCAATTAAATCTTCTATGTACATATAGATATTGTAATAAAACTAGTCTTTGTTCTTGTGGCAGACCAGAAGGTGAGCAAAATCAGCCAACTTTCGCCTCATCTCCGAATGGGTTTATTGCCCCATGGGGACAAGATGATTGAACTTTCCTTGAGCAAACACAACTTCCAGTGTTACCACCAGTGATTGACAGCAAAGGAAATAATAACCTTTCTTACACTGTGTTAGTGCTGACTCATTTACCTGCTGTAAAATTCCTTCTGAGGAAGAAACTCTGCATTGACTCTGCAACTTCATAACTTGAAGAGTCACCAACATGGTTGTGTCTCTTGTTTATGTCACTCAGCATCGCTTTCTGGGGCAAAGTGTGATGGAACAATAAGGTAGATCTTACCTCTGTCACGTCCATGACCTTGATAGCAGCCAACTGTCCTGTCTTGACATGCCGGCCCTGTCAAAAGACAAGGACGTTAAAATCAAGTCAGCAGGATCCTTAGTCACCATCTTGCCAAACTCATAAAAAAAAAAACATGCACTGTAATGCACGTCATACTTATGGTCTAAAGAAGTTGTTGGCAGACTGATTCCAGGCTGACGCACAGTGGAAATGTGTCATATTTAATAGGCCCTCTCTGGATCCACAGTATGATGACCAAAACACGACCACAATTAAAATATTAACCCTATATTAAACCATGTCTAGATTAAACTGAGATGAAAAAAATGATATCTTTTCAGCTTTTGTGAGCTTTTCAATGTAAAATTACAACAAAACAGGGATAATGCTTAGTATTAGTATGTCTGTCCTGTTTTCTGAACTACTGTGATACTCTTCCTCATTTTTACACCAAAGAAATAACCAGTATAAGTGCAAAAATAGGATGGGGAACCAAAAATTAGTTGACGGACTGATGTATAGGGATGGAAAAATGCAGCTGAAGTGTCATCACTGAATTGGTTATTTCCATGAGCTCAACAAACATTCCTGACAAACCTATGCGGTTAGAGATTTTTTTTGACGTCAAATACACTGTCTTTTAAAACAACGTCATCAAACAGACATCATAAAACACGCAACGCTAAGCGTGTTATGGATGTTCAGTGGTTACGATGAAGCTTTGTTAAGCTTCACCTGGCAAACAATGGAGACTGAAACAATAAAGCCATCTCTCAAAAAAGTTATGAGGTTCTTTCTCACTACAACTCATGCACAGTTAACCACAAGGGAGAGAAGGACCTGCTGCCTATGGCGATGTGAAGCACTCAGGTGAGATACGATGAAAGAGAGGAACATTAATCTACTTCTCTATTTGAGAACGGTGACTGGTTTCATTTCAGCAGTGAAAAGGGGAAGGTGGGAGAAGTGGGGGTGGGGGGCATAGCAAAATTGAAAATGTTGTTAGTGTCAGAACCTGTGGAGAGGAGTGGTGTGTACATTCAGTTTTAAAGCAATTATTTCTGAAATGTGTTGGGAGAAAATGGTACATGGAACCCAGCTGAGGCATTGCATGTCTCACTAGACTAGCCCCCATTGTTTGTTTATTTGAAAAATGGCTCTTGTTGTCCATGGAGTTTTAGAGTAGTCTGTGGCATACCATGTTCATGACACCGAGATATTCAATTGCCTTAAAATTGTACCGTTCCCTGTTTCTTTTCCTATTTTAGCTCAGTCAATCGAGCGACTCTTCCCACACTAGAGAATCTCTCATGATCAGCCACTCTTTCCCGATGCCGTACGTTCTGTAGATCCAATGCTTGCTTTAATATGCTTTTAACTTAAGTTACTTATGCTATGTTTACCTTCAACATAAAAAAGACAAATTAAATATTTAATTCTAAAACATCTGCTTTGGAAAACCAGGATTTCATAGGATGGAGTCAATTTCAAGATTTCACAACAACATTCTGAAATAATGAGATGATGCAACACCTTTAAGAGGTTTAAATTCTGCAATATGACTTCCGTGGGATAAAAAGAGTGGGGTGGGGGATGTTGAATTTCAGAAAAAAATATGAGTCAATATCCTTTTTTTTCCTCAATCAAAGGAGCAATATTCACATTTGTGTGTGGCAATCACATTTCAAATACAGCATACGTGGCTGTTCTCGCCATGAATGACGTTCACTTCCCTGTTCAATGACGGTACTGTGAGCTGAGGTAGACTGATGTTGGCCTGTTGCAGTTTACCATTATTTTGCAAGTACATTTGTGAATTTGACAGGTGTCATATATTTGAGTAACTAATGTGGCAGAATGGATACAATGAGTGTACTATTATTCCTAAGATGATACATAATACAAGCTAAGAATGGCAGGGTGACAGAAACTGAGCCCAGTGATTTTATAAAACCTGTGGCTGTGAAAATAAGTTCCCCTAAATGGCAGAGGAAGCAACTCAATCCTGTGTAATGTTACAGACAATGAGGTGAAGAAACATGGGCCTAAAGTGTTGATAAAGGTTACAAATATTCAGCTTTTTTACACAAAATTCAACGCCTTGAATACTGAATAAAAAATGTGCAATTTATTTATTCATAAAAGAACAGGGAAGAAGTTTGAAGACTGTCTTGGGTGGTTTGACAGTGATTTAACAGTTGTATTACACAATGGCAATAAAGAGACTAATTATCTCCCTTTGTACTAGACTGAATTGGGAAAGCAGCCAGGTTTTGGGACAAGCGGTGGACTGCCCCTTAAAGAAGTCAGATTTGAGCAGCATGGTAACAGTCCTAACCTACACATTATCTGTATATGATATTTTGGTATGGATTTGACTGTAGAACAAGGTATTGTTTGGAACCAGCTATACATCATCATATTTCATGATAACTGATGTAAAACCAATAAGTGGAGATCATATAGGAACAGCCATCATTTAAAATTAAGTTAAGATTAAGATTAAATATTAAGAATAAGATTAAGATTAGAGCACTGGTCTGAACTTCCATGCAATTTGTTATCTAGCTAAAATGTACGTGCACTTTAAATGCTTCTTTGTTCATTTGACAGTTCATTTGACACAACAAAACCTGACCCCAAAGTCTCTGCTAATCAAGCAATAGTACCTCAAGCCTGCAACAGCAAAATAAAAGCAATATTAACCCATGGTCCATGCATTCAAATCCATAGTGGCACATCATAGCATACAGCTTAAGACAAGGTCATGACATGAAGGGTCCCTTGGTGTTCTTACAATGGGTGGTTCCAAGTCTTACTGAAGTCATTGTGCAGTTGTACGGAATTGGGTTAAACTAGCACAAAGGCAATTGAATGCAGCCACTGATGCAATACTGAGGAGTATTACATTTAGTGTGCAGGGAAGCTTGTAGAATGTGAGAGCTGTTCTGTCAGGGTTGGTAAGAAGAGGCTCCAACAAGATCCAGGGAGAGGAAAGGGCTTTGTCAACACGAGTTTCCTGCCTTTTCCTCTCAAGCAACACACACAGCTTGAGAAGAACCATAGGAGTCCCAAAGTGTTCAACAAAATCATCTATGAAGTACTAATCAAGTGAAATTCACATTTCAGCCTTACTGTAGCTTATCATCCGCCTTAATTTGTTTCTAAATAAGGCATGAAGCAGTCATTTAGATCAAACACTTGGATATGACCTCTGCTCAGAGACCTTATGGAGACATGGTATTAAAAATGCCTGGAAAGTGCATTTATCATGAGATAGCTTAAATGTAATGCTACTTTGCACACCACAGGACTGTGTAAATAGGAAAGTGAGACTAGTCCCATACTGTGGTCAGTGCAGAAACTGTGCCATTTACCGATAACTCCTAGATCCCCAGCACGAGGCACTGGGAGAGTCGTCACTGCAGAGGATATTTCTGTCGAGAGGGGATTTCCTTGTGTTCCGTGATCTGCTGTGAAGCCCATCACTCCCTTACCACATTGTGTTGTATGACAAAGACAAAAACAGGAAACACTGTCCCCCAAAAAATGGATTTCTATCAGAAAATGACCTCATACAAAAACAAAGTGTCCACAGGAGTCTCACGAGTAAGCTACTTTCTGTGACACCAGAATATAATAGAATGTAATTGTGGAATCACAGAAAGAGTTGCGGAATTTGTGTCTTCAGATTGAGTCATCATAGACCATTTAATTCCTGTCACCTATGATTCCTGCCAGATATTTCTAACTTCTGCTTAACAGAGATTCATCACAATACTCTTAGGATGATAAAGACAGAGGCAGATCAAGGCAGACTCAAAGCAGATTAGTGGCATAAAAGGATGGTACCTCTATGGATGCCCTGGTCATCAATTATTTTTTTTGGGGGGGGGGGGGGGGTTCATTTATACATACACTAAATTGTGAAACACATAGAAAAGGAGACAAAATTATGAATGGAAACTGAAAAAGACCTAGAAGTAATATAAAATATCAATTTTCAAATGACAGAATTATTTTTTTATGAATTCCTAAGGGCTTGAGTATATGAGTATATGATGCCCGTAATAGCTCTTGGAGACTTCATATGATCTCATCATAGGACGCTGCTATTGAATATGACCTGATTTTACCACAGACAAGGGCTTACATTCTGTGCTAAGTCTGAAAACAGAAGACATTGTGAACAAACTGTTTACTCAAACTTATCACTCAAAAATTTCCTTTCATCCTGATAGACAATGAGAGATTTACACAGCTCAGAAACAGTAACATTGTTTCCATGCATTATCACTACAAAATGTAGCCCTCCCAAGTGCAATAAAGACCTTAAATAGCCTTGGAAGATGTACTGAAGAGACACTTAATTTGAACTGGAATCAGACCGATGCCTTTTGTAAATAGCGTGTGTTTGAAAAAGAAAGGAGCTCTGTGGAATTTTGTGGTGTGGCACTGGCAATGCTTAAACCAAGTGGTGAACTTACTCACCAAATGGTTGGGTTTTTGATCCTTTTTAACTAACATCTTCAAGTTCAACCACATGACAGATCTGCAAACTGTTAAAAACTAATAACTGACACTTATTTTGTTACCATTCAATGCATAATTTAGATCATCATAAACATGTATCATGTATCATGCATATGTACAGAATCAAAAGGAAACGCCCTATGTTGTTTGGCCTCATATAATACACATGCCACACTCATTGCTGCTCTGCTATTCCACTGAATAAATGATCACACATTTGCAGTACAAAGTTTACATTAAAAAAAAAAAACAGAATATCTTTGCTCTGTAACTGCTAGCAGAACAAAACATGCTGTTGCAGTTGAAGCATTAACAGCATGAATGAATATGAATTATTTCAATGAGGGATGATTTGTGTATATCCATCCACAGTGCATAAAAACCATGGGAGCTAACTACATTCTACTTTTATCGCACAGTTCTATAAATGCCAGAATTACTCTCCTCGTTTTGGGCCATGTTGCTCCCAGACCTGAGGACACATCAAGGTTTCAACAAACTGTTTAGTAGTCACTCTCTCTCTTTTTTAAATTTCTCAGTTAAAATTCCTTAAGCAACTGCTAAAACCATAGCCACTTTTAATTAAAGGTCTGAGGTTCTGCATTAATTATAGTCCCTCTACTGAATATAATCTTACAGATATCAGGCTATTTCAATGTAAATGTCCATACAGCATCATAATTTGTCAGCAGCTAAGACTAATATGCTAAGTGTTATGAGAGCCTAAAATCATGATGTCTGGTTGTGACATGAAATGACCTGTTTCAGTGTGGTGTAGCTAAAGATCCTGCTAAAGAAATCAGGAACAACTGATTTATCAACTGTTAGTAAGCAATCTATGCAGTCTTTTAGAAACATCAGACTTTCCAATGAGACATCGCTTCCCTACATCTGTTAAAAAAAAAAAAAAAGAAGAAAAGCCCTGAGGCTAAAAAGGAGTAGTTATGTTCACCATGTGACTCTGACAAACAAACCAGCCTTTTCTCTCAGACAAAGACAGTAGCTTGAGAGTTTACATCAAATAGACCTTTCCTTTGATGCTTGGGATTAACTATGAGGGGAAGTCTTGACACTTGACCAACAAACATGGAGAAAGATGAAAAGGAAATAACTCATGTTTATGCTCTTTTTTTCTCTTTGAGAGGACAGATCACCCCACCCATTAAGCCCCACAGATGAGGCAGCCATGCAATATTGGTAGTTTATGGACTTAACTAAAAGTCAAGCCCTCACGCTTCATACTATATTAGGGGGTAGTAGAGTGAGCTCCATATCAATCAATTAAGGAACTGTATTGCTCTAGAAACCAACATCACTGAATGAAAACCTCTACAGTATCATTCTGAGAGGGGCAAAGATCAGAAATAGTGAGTGAGCAAAGACAGTGAGACGCATTACGAAATCTTTCCAAGAAATGTTTGTCAACAAGAGATATCAACAATGGCATCATCATAGTACCATAGGCCAAGTTCTAAGAATAGGTTTCTAATTAAAGCTAACCTGAGGACAATGGACTTGTAAAGGGGCCAAGCCAGGTTAAAAGCATGTTTGTGTGTGCGTGTGTGTGCGTGTGTGTATATGTGCGTGTGCATCAGAGAGAGAAAGAGAGAGAGAAAGAGAGATTCATATTTAATGAATAATATATATGTAAACAATTCAGCAGATATTAAAAATTAAATACCAATATGGATCATTAAACAAGTGTTTTGGACAAACACACAATAATTGTGACAGAGGAATGTAATTTAATTTGCATCTAAAATGACCTGGCAAATGAAAATGGAGTGACAAAATTATTACACTCCCCTCTCCCTTAGGCATAATGACGTAAAGTCTCTAAGACTGATTGAACCATCACTGCTTTGGTCAAGTTGTTTGGATTTCAGTTACCATTTAAAAGTAAAAGATACATTAAAAATAAGAGTAAAACATCTCTATGTTCTGTATGGGCTTAAATCTAACCCCGCTACTGTACATCCAACAGTACAACTTGTCTAAGCACTGACATGACACAGTAACTAACATCTATTCAAGTTTGGAATAGTGCCTCTGTTGTGCTAGCAATGACATTCAAGATTTTTTATGCCATTACGCCGAATGCTGTGACAGCTGTTTGTGATAAAATCTCTTCACACAAGGCTGTAATTAATAACTAGTCTCTTTATGAGATAGCAAAAAAATCAACAAAAGCAACTAAAATGGTGTAATAGGATCCATAAAATCTCACTTTGGATTGATGCTGCTTTTAATCTACCATAAGAAATGGAAATCATTTGCACCGTGTGATCAGTCAAACCCACCCTCCCCCCTCATACACAAAGTTTGTACTCATATCCTAGTGGGAACCTCCCACTGACTCCCATTTTTCTGGAACAAGAGAATACTAACCTATCTCTAACCCTAAACTCAATCTTAACCAAAGAAATGTTTTTGACATGTTTAGTTTTATCAGTCACAACAATGTAGAAAAAACATTGCTCTCCTAGTGGGGACTGGCATTTTGGCCCCCCCTTCCAGGCACTTTTGTCAGATTTTGCTACCTTACCGGGGACTTACCCAGAAAGATAGCAGTACATGGTGCACACACACACACACACACACACAAACACAACGCAGTGAGAACTGATATCATGAAAATTAATTATTCCTTACATTGAAAAGCACAATCCGAACAAAGGTATTTCTGCCCTAAATTATCAGGTTGTCAGAGGAAGCTGTCCCAAACTAAGGCCTATGGATTCATTAAATCCTAATCCAGATAACAATGTAAATTACACACAAAATCTACAGATAGGATTGATGTTCACCTAAACCATTCAATCAACGATACTCACAATGCACTTTGTAGCCTACGGTATGGAGGTGATGCAATGGGTTGTTTTAAGGGTTAGATCACTAGATGGATGAGGGTAATATGTAGACCAAAGCAATATAACTCCGTATTGAACTGCTGCAGGTTGTCTGAGCAATCTCCCTGGTGGTTAACAGGTCTTAATGGGTTTTTTTCTGCATGTGACTTGAAATATTAAGAGTGATTTCTTATTAAAAGTAAAAAAACGAAAACACAGGGCTGGGGCACAACAAAAACACAGACTTCTCTGCCAAGATGTTGCCTCCCGGAACAGCAGAGATCAGTCTATAATATGAAACCACAAAAGCTAATCTAAGATGACACCACATCAAGTAACCTTACAGATACAATAATACCAAAATACCACCCAATAGATATCAAAATGACAGACTAATGTTTCAATAAAAGCAGTTGTCAAAGCAACAGAGCTGCACCACTTGATGTGTGCAGAAATGTAATCATAGAATACAAAGAGGATTTCCTCTGACAAGCCCAAACAGTTGGACTAATGCATGTGACAGAGATACCCTAAAGGCATTTGACAATAAATTTTGACTGGTTACACATCCAATTAATGTAAAACAAAAAGTCCCAACTGGGTAATGAGGAAAAAGGTCAGCACTGAAATATATGGTCTTGACATTCACGAGAATTCTCTACTTATGTTTGGCACTGTTAAGAGGAGCTATCATTTCTTTAATCTGGGAAAAAGCTTATCATAACTTATGTGGGCCCGCTCTGTGAGATGTACATATAAGCAGTAAAAGGTCAGCTATCCAAGAGGACTTCAAGTCTGAGCTACACTCATTGGTGCTTGCTTCTCTCTGACACTTGTGCCATTTTCATAGCCTTGTCTACAGCCACTTTAAAAATACCATGCAACACATGAAGCTAACATTCACAGCTCTGCATTTACTGTCATATCTGCCACTGCCACAGTGACCTGACAGTAAAAACAAACGTGTTAATGATTAACAAATGTATTACTGTAACAATGACAGAGTTGAAAGTGTTCAGCTTTGATGCTTAACACCATATTAAGACAACTTGATGGTCTTTTGCTTGTTTGAGTTTGGTGTGACCTCATTTGCCAGGTTCTACTGATGTCTAAGCAATAAGCAGAACTGTTGCATGGATCAAACAACATGAGTGTGGGGGCTGGAGAGAGCTAAATTTCATAAAAGAGGCCTTGCTGTGTAGAACAAATTCAGCCTTCAGTTTTCTGGATCAACCAAGAAAACAATTTTCAAATCAATATTTCTTGAAGAACTAGACATCCCTTGAAAACATGTAGGCATTGATAAGGAAAATTTAAAGAAAGACAGAAAGAAAGAAAGAAAGAAAGAAAGAAAGAAAGAAATAAAGAAATAAAGAAAGAAAGAAAGAAAGAAAGAAAGAAAGAGAGAAAGAGAGCAAGACAGAAAGAAACCGGTCCCCCCAGTCTGATACACTGCTTTCTGAAAGAGGATTTCCTGAACAATAAGATGCGAGCCCTGTATCTCTGTTATACAACATTCTGTTCTGCTCAGTTTTTCAACATTTGACAGACTACTTAAAATATTTCAGGGATTTAGAACAAACACTTGTACTTTTGTTAAAATTCATTGTGACTTCAGCTAATAAAATTTTAACCTCAATGGTAAACTCAGAAGCACCATGTGTTGTGTTGATCCTGCAACTTGTGCATGAGGAAGAATAATAACTTTAGGATTAAGAAAAGGATCAACTCCAGGAAACTTGTTTGATGGATGCTGTACTTTTTCAATACTCCTGCCGTATTTACAATGAGTTAGGTGCTAGCGACAGAGGCAAAGAATTGCATGGAAAGCATCTATTGTGTGATCTGAGAGGAGGATACGCTATTGTTCAGGGTGAGGGCAGTGTTCCTGTTAGCACAAGGCTTCAGGGGAATGCGGAAAAAGAGGA
This sequence comes from Chanos chanos, assembly GCF_902362185.1. NCBI lineage: Eukaryota > Metazoa > Chordata > Actinopteri > Gonorynchiformes > Chanidae > Chanos > Chanos chanos. The sequence continues at coordinate 42,807,557 of NC_044496.1, forward strand.
AAGGAGAAAGGGGAAGCTCCGTGGCAACAACGGGAGAACTTTTGACTGAAATACCAGAAGATGCTCAGTGTCTGTCCGTGACTGATTCACTCGTGTGCATTGTATTTGAGTCTGCGTATTCAAAGACTCATCATCTATGCATGTTTGCAGGTTTATGCTTAGTCTTCAGTGCCAGAAATCACAGCTGATAGTATGGCCTATTGCCTTGTAAGCTTTATTACCATGTGCAACATCTGAAATGAATCTTCTTATATCCTGGTGTGTCAGGTGACATTAACCAAAAATACAACACATCTCAGAGTCAGAGCCAGCCTCTGTGTGAAGACTGAGGAAACTCATGGTGCAATCAACACTAGTGTCTTCAGACCTGATTCTTCTGAATGGTTGATTCAAATACACAAATTTCCACTCTAACACTGCATTTTAAGCAACATAGCTGGACCTAGTTCCCCAGTCAAAGGAAAGAATTGCAAAACTCAAGGTATCCGCCCTGCTGACACTACAGACCAGCTGAAAAGCAACATGTTTCTGAGAAAGTGACTGACACCACCCCATACAGTAACTGCTGCCCTGCTCACTTTTTTTTTTAAAGCCCCACACGGCATTGAGTGATCTATTATACTGATAAGGAAGTGTACTCCACCCAAAAGTGTGCAAATGATGCTTGTCTAAAACCCATATTTGTACATGTGGGTCACTGTCACAAAACTATCATTCGTTTGCAACAAAGTTTTGTCACATGGACATCATCAGTTTAAATGGCACCGCTAATGCTGTTGCTTACATGTGTTTCTCTGGACTCGATACAGAACCAGAATTTGCAGTTACTCAGTCGCTAATAATGTGTATGTGTATGTATGTTTAAAACTATATTTTAAATAGCTTAACATCTGTGGGTAATTTAACACAGTTTTCTTGTATGCGCTATTGTATTCTCCAAAACATTACGGATGACACTGTGCTCAGGATGAGCTGTCTCTTGTTAAAACTCTTCTGATGAATACTCATCAGAACAGAAATTTTGTGAACAGTTTAGGGCCACATGAACTCTACATAAACGATTAACAGCAAAATCGTATATGAAAGTCAACCGCAGGATCGCAGTAACAGATGGAATAGGGTTTTCATAATCACTGATAGAACGGATAAAAACCAAAACAAACCTTATACACTTGTCCATATGTTCCATTTCCAACCACTTCAACAAGTTCAAATATCCCCGCTGGATCCTACGGTGAACAAGAATACAACATTCAAGTGAATAACCAGAACGGTTTATGTCATCATTACTCTGAACTCTTATATTTTACAGCTTTTACAGCCGAGTGTTTCACAGAACAGTCGTAATACACCAACGAGGGCAAGGCATCGTAGCAACATTGTGATCCCTAGTGATGACAATTACAATACATAACTATTTCTAGGTTTCTCAGTTTTTGAGTCCATGTATCACGATCTGATTGTGTTTTTTGCATGTACTTTGTCACTTGACTTTGCGAAACCTCTGACTTCAATTTTATAGTTCCACATACAGATGTTTTGAAGCTCCTAAGTACTATTTTCAAACTAAAGCTATCAATAGCTTCATCGATTAAAGAAAATCAGTAAAGTTTTGGCAGAACTTGTAGCCTAAAGCAAACTGGAGCAGAATCAAGATGTAAAGTGACAGTCTAAACTTTAATGCTTAGCAGCGTTTTCAGACTTTAACAGTGTGGAAGGGGTATCAAGGAACGAAGAACTCCAGCACGCCGCAATTTCAGTTCTGCATAAATTTAAATTAATTAAAAATGACACCACGAAGTACTCACTCTTAACGCAGATAGGTCTATGTTGTCCAAACTTCTTGTTGTGCAGTCTCTTGCCATCGTAATGATTTTATCTGACAAATGCACTTATTGAGAGGACATTAACCTTCTTTCCAAAAAGTTAACGGTTTCTGCGTGTTAGTCCATCGCTCGTTCGTCTGCGAATCTAGCGACAAACACAGGAAACCTCTCATCCAGTGAAACCCGGAAAACGCGCAGGAAACCAAAAAAGTTCCCCCTCCTCTCCCCAAGAAAACAAAATTTCAAATGTTTTACTCATGAACGTCCGACTACTGTTCTACTGTTGTCGACGTTGACATACAGTTCCTGGATGTATATGTACTATTTTGACTACTTTTTCTCGATACAACTGATATATTTGTTTGTTTGTTTACAGTGCATGTAATGTAATCTTAGTCTCAGCTTGGTCAACTGGTCAAAGTGGTTAGTGTGCATGAGTTTCTAAGAGGCATTTCACTGGTCACGGAGAAAAATACATTGTTAACCGCTTAACTGTCTGGAGACTTTTTACGACTCTGTCATACTCCCACTCTATAACCCGTGGCAGGAGCTAGCCTGGGCCAGTGACAGCTGACCTCCACACAGGACCACTGTGTACGGGCTACAGAAGGCCCTTTATGATGGAGAGACACAAACACAGCACAGGCCTTATGAGTTAGCAAAGACTGGCTTTTGCAGATGACAAAAGGACATTCTTGCGTTAAGTACAGTTTAGCAAAGTGGATGTTAATGAACCACAGACAGAGTTCTGTGCAGCAGTATGTCTGTACACACAGATTCAGTGCAACGAGTACAATGACTGTTAGATTTTCCTTTTTCTCTGTTAAATTCACCATATAAACAGTAGAGTCAAGCAAGAAAACAATGGATTTGTTCCTCGAAAAATAAAAAACGCACACTTTCTTGGTCATTCATTTGCAGAGAACAACATGCTGAAATGATTCACAGGACCTGGCAACTGAGTTGTTCAGTTCCTAAGCCAACCTTGAGAGGCGCAAAGCAGGGGGGAGGGGTTAGTAAAATGGTCTGGATTCAAACGCCTCCTGAACTAAGGCCAGATGGTTCAAGTTGTGCCAGTTGCTCTCATAATAAAAACAGCCAACATATGCAGGGGCTCTCAAATTTTTTCACTCTTTTTTTTTTTTCTCTTCACCACTCAGTGTCTCTCAGGGGATGTGGCTTGGAAGTCTCCCCTTGGTAAACTGCAATCCTGTGCAACACAACACTGTCTTACACAGTCTCAGAAAGCATGTGGCAAATCCCTTACATTACAGTTTGCAGCAATATGACTGATGTTTCATTAATGGGTTGTTTTCTAGAGGCTCATTACCCTAGCATGGTTTCACATGAACGCAAATACAAACATGTGCCCTTTCCAGAATTGGCTAAATTGCCCTCTCTTGACAGTGTATAAATAGCATAACTCCTCTGGTTTCCCGCTATTGGAGGATGCCCTTGGGGCCTAGCATGCCAGACAGACAAAGGTTAGTGCGTGATATACTGAGGTCGGTTGTGTGTCACATAGAAATGGCATTTGTGAGTGCACGGCATCCAAATTTGCATTTAAACTACATCTCAAATGTAAATATGTTACAGTGAAATACTTCTCATGCCAAATGGGGTGGTGTTTAATTGGTTTTGCAGGATTGCGATCCACTGAGTCATCAATCTAGTAGGCGCCTATTGCCATAAGAACAAACCACGCAAGCCTGGTGAGATATAACAGCAGTCTGTGAAGACCCACCAATACTGGACATAAGATTTCATATGCATTCAACTTTTCTTTTCCTTTTTTTAGTTTGAAAATTGGAAAGTACATCATCAAACCATTCCGGTTCACACTGCTATTCTGAACTCAGAAGGGCAGCCTTAGGGGGCACAACAATATATTAATAAGAATAAACAAGAGGAACAGTTTTACTAATCATCTAATTAAGTAACACAGCTTCAGAGAAAATATGAAATGACTGGCATAAATTAAAAACACGTATACAGAATTTTTAAAAAAGGAACGGGGTAAGATGGCTTTAGAGAGACAAGAGGAGTTCTGGGTTAGAAGACTGATTTAGACCTCATACAGACGGAATATTCATGATGAATTTGTATGATGATATGACCAGTATAACAGAAGCTCTCAGCAATCTCTGAGTATTCCTTCAAGCTTGAATGGTTTAAATTCAGCTCAGAGTAATAATGTAAATAAATAAGAACCTAAATATAAACACAGTTCCTCTCATCTTAGGAAGACATAATTGAGGCACAGTGTTTTCATGGGAATGCTGTCTAGAGTGAAGCGAAATTCTAAGACCAATTTATGCTTTCATGTTCCACTGATTACACATATTTATATGCACATTATGTGAGTGACATTTCAACAATCTTTGGAAAGACTCTCTTGGCTTGCACATATGCAGTTGTGACTTGGGTTACTCATAACACCAATTAGTTGAAATATCAGCAATGAATGATAATATGAGAAGAAAAATATTAGAACGATGATTGTCCACTCAGATTTTCTGACAGATATCCATGGTGGTCCAGGAGTGGCCCCTAGATGGTGCTATTGAATGTGCTCAGCAGTAATGTTTTCACAGGGTAGGAAACATGAGCATCCCATGAGCTCATTTAATTACACGCTACTGGAAAAGCAGCCTTGAAAAAACAGACTTAAAAACAATTAAAGTTAAATACATATAAATTTAAAAGAAAATGAAGCGAATGATTGAATGTCAAGAAGTTAATTTACTAAATGAACAATTCATTAGCAGGATATCTGTCACTTGCTCTGCTCTGTGTTTGTTTGTTTGTTTCTCTCTCTCTCTCTCTCTCTCTCTCTCTCTCTGTGTGTGTGTGTGTGTGTGTGTGTGTGTGAGCGTGTATGTGTGTGTATGTGAGTGTGTGTGTGCATGCGCGCGCGTGTGTGTGTCTTCATGATAAGTAGCTTTAGCGACATGGCACTTCAGCACATGAGTAATGTTTCTAAGAGATGCCTAAATGCACTCCTGCTGAAAAGTGAAATTATCGAGCTAATCTATGAAAAGATGAAATGAAACCACTAGCAGATGTTACTGGCCCTCCTCTTAACCCTCGCTTTAACAAGCAACCTAATGCAGAACCAAAAGGGATTCACACTTTTTGGAAATGGGAATTACATTAGGATGGAACAATTTTCCACATCTAGCTGCAATTATTTGCTGATTGTAAATTGCAATGAAAGACAGAAATATAAGTAAACAGAGACTGTGTGCTTGTGCTATAAGCATTTGGTAACCTCAAGTAGTTGAAACACTTGACATCTAACACTGCAGAAGGCACAGTAAACTTCACTCACAGAAAACCAAGCAAAACATAGGTCGTATCAAATACTCAAATATCTATATTTAATTGGCTTCAAACAATGACAATACTTTGTGTAAATTTAAACATGATTTATTTGCTTAAATATATGATAACATTTTTAAAGCTCACATTGCATGTGTTTAGTCCATCTTTTCTGAATTGTGCTGCCATCACCAAGGCTGGCTCCAGTTCCCCAGAAGATTCCAGAAACCTTTTAATGTGGGTTCACTCACATACTCATACAGCAATTAAATCTCAAAGGAATATCACCAATGTCTCTAGAAGATATGAAACTGTACATAATATCAACACCTTGCGCATGAAAAACAAGGTCTCTTATTACTCGTCTCCAAAAAGGAGAAATTCAAGTAGGAAAATGATAGTCCAGATGACTCTATATTCTGTCTGTGTAATATTTTCCTTTTTTCTTTGTTTGTCTGCTTGCTTTTTAAGCTGAACTAAGAAAAAAATATGAAAACATTTAACAGCTAATTAAAGATTCGGAAAGGGAAACCATTGTGTATGACTTTTTTTTTTTCAGTTGTGTTGGGACTAAATAAGTCTTCATGCAGATACTTAAAAAAAAAAAAAAAAAAAAAACTAAACTGAAAAACAAACGCAAAAAAAAAAAAAGTTACGGAAATCAGCCTTGGAGGCCATTTCTATTAATCTGGTCTACCAGATATCACTGGTGAGTTCTCGCCCAGACAGCGGTACAAACGTGCTGTTCAAGTGAATCTCTTGTTTGCCCTTGCCGATTGTGTTGTTCTGTGTCACCTGTCCATTGAGCAGAGTCATGGGGATGTTGCAGTACATGTGGCGGTTACTTAAAGTAGCTATCTGCATGGGCGAAGCAGGCATCTCATATTCGTAGCTCCGACAGAAGTGCCGCATTTGTGGGTGTGCCGGTTGGTTAAAGTCTGGGATCTCGGCGTGGGCTGGCGCCAATGAGGCGGAAGTGGCTGTCATGGCAATGGTGGAAACGGCCTGTAGGTCACCGAAGAGGCCTTGCTCGCCTGAGTCCAGGACCTGCCGGCGAGAGAGCATCTCCTTTTTCTTGACAGGCATCTCATAGAGAACCTGCTTCCAGAACTTGGACTTGAGCTGGTTGCTCTTGGGGCCCCGCCACTTAACGACTGACAGGACTTTGATGGTGTGCTTGAGAGCCTCCACCTCTTGGTAGTTGATGACGTTGCGGAGGTCGGCACATTCGATCATGATGACCTTGATATCCCCCATCACCAACATGTTGTGCAGTCGAGTCTCCAGCTGGAAGATGCTCCAGCCACGCTTGGCCACAAACTCAGGGGTCAACACAAGGATAAGGCGCCTGCTCTGCTCCACACTCCTTGTCAGGTCCTCAATATAGACTGGAAAGAGTGAGAGATATATCAGGTCTTATCTGATATGATAACAAACAGACAACACTGGTACCAAAAAACAGTGATAGAATAGGAGAGTGATACAGATAGGGAGAGAAATAGACAGCAACAGACAAGGGAAAGATGGAGAGAATAACAGTGTAATGGACAGATCAACAGAAACAGATCATTGTATTGGTCAACAAAATCTTAGAGTGGGACAATGCTGGACAGACACAAATTGCAATTGCATGCAAGACAGACAGATAGCAAAACATTCCCCATTGTTTTTAGCACCATAAAAACCTGAGTAAGACAAGGAAACTGTAAAGTCAAAGCTAAAAATGTGAGCATAACACCTGATTTATTCTCAGTGAAAATACGCATTTCCTAAGATCTACTGTTTACGCTCACTGTATTACCTTTATAGAGACATGTCTCCTTAGATAATTAGCCTCTGTAATAAAACCTCACCTTCTATGCTTTTTTTGATCATGTGTCTTGTCTGAGGTTTTTGCAAAACAATAAGCAGACTACATTGCTCATGTCTATAACAGGTCGCACATCCTTGTCCTCATATTTGGTTAAACACAGTCTGCAGCAATGACTCACTGACTGCTCAGAGCTGGGTAGGTAAGAGCTAAATGCAGAGCTATAGGAGTAAATGACACATTTGTTTGTTGAGTCTGCAGTGTCCTGCCTCCCACACAGGTATAGCTACCATCTCTCACACCTGCAATGTCACATTGTATAATGACAACATATCACAATAACTTTTCCCTCTCCTACTCCTCCAGTTATGCATTCTGCATGTTCTCTTCACCATCTACCACGCTCCCCAGAATACAACAAAAGAGGGTGAATTAAAAGAAAAATCCTTGTGATACTGCTATAAATTGAGTCATAGTCCTAAAGTCAAATATGTGATATTTGAATTGAAATAGGCCATATATGGAAAAAGGGTCTGCACATAAAACGCATTAGGAATAAACAAGTATTTGGTGCTGAAATTTCGGTGAGAGCCAGAATCCACTGTCCAGTGGGTAACAGAAGAGGTTTACTGGAGATATGTAATGCGTGACCTCATAGCCATGTTACTAAAGTTCATTCAGAAATGTACTCATATGCTGACATATAGGGGTGTTTAGATATATACAAACATATCTGGTAGTTCTATGCTGCTTCAGAGAAACTGCAGTGTCTTATTCTAAAGCTGTAATTATTCATTCATATCTGCTCTCTGCAGAGCATGTCATCTGATAAGGTTTAGAGAAAGCAAGAAAGAAAGAAAGAAAGAAAGAAAGAAAGAAAATTCCACTGCTGGGATACTATAGGCAACATTCCTCTGCCTTTCTTTTCCACCATAAAATCCATACGGAGTCAATAATAGTGCACATTTAAAGAGTCATGCGAAAGACTATAAATATTTCAAGGAGGCCATAAAAGAAAATGACCACTCTTCCTGCAAGCAGATAACAATATAGTTATAACCTGTTTAGTTTGATCTAGTAGTTAATGGGGGTCAGGTGTGTTTGAGTGGGATCATTTTTATTTAGTGTACTCAATATGAGGCTCAGGTCATGTATCAAAAGTCTTTCAAAGGAAATGCTGCCATGTGTATCAAAACAGATTAGGTGATTAGCTTGGGATGTTGCAGAAATTGTGTTCGTGTATTCAAAATGTGGTGAGCTTTGTTCAGGAGTATGCAGGGGTTAAAATCTGATTGTGCCTGTACTCAGACTGTGAGCTTCACAACAGCTATACACAGACTTACCTGTCACACTGTAAAAAAGTGCTCTTGCATTTTAGTCAGCTAAAATTACTTCACATTGTTCAGTCAACTATAAACTTGAAAAATGTTGAGAGGACTTGGAGAAACCTAGTGAAGAGAATTCTAGAAACCTGAAAAGCTCTGCACTTAAGACATCATGTTCTCTAAATAAAACTTGTGTTTTAAACCAAAATCCTCAATTCGTAACCTGTGGCACATGAGCAAAGTGTACCTATGATGTTTCTGATGTTGAAAAGATGGAACTGCAACCAGCACCTGTAGATGCAGCAAAGTGCATTATTTGGAATCAGTCTTGAATAAAATGTACTGTGATTGAACAGTGACAAATAGCAATCTGACCAGAGAAGCCAGGTTGTAGACTTCAAATGTGACCTTGAGTTGTTCTTTGTAATGTATCTAATCAGCACAACTGAAAAAGGCAACACTGAGAGTACATTTTTGCTTGTTTTAATGCTGCTTTCTCATAGAGCTAGTATTGGATAACCTTGGTCATCTAATGTATGATGCTGTATGTAGCTAGAAACAGTTATTGTTTCCATGGTTTCTGTGAAGTAATGTAGCAAAATTGGAAGTATTGAACATTTGTCAGTGAATATAAACAAATAGTTTTGGCTCCCATGTGCAGCACCCTGTGTCTGAGCAGGTGCACTTACCAAGGTCACTGATGGTCAGGTGACAACATGGCTTCACCAAGTGTGCTAGGTCACCACATGATGCTGTGCAACTTGTAGTGTGGAAAAGTACACTGATTTGTTCTCATGGGATTGATAAAAAAATGAAGATATGCCACATAGCACATAGTTTTAGAATATCAGTTGCTGTGTAACTACAGCCCATTTAAGTTAAGCAGAGCAGGCACTGAACCCATAATTTCCTGAATGCAAGTCTAACATTAGTACATTGCTTATATAATGTCTTATTTTCTAAGCTCATATTAAATTCTTGCCTATAGGTATGGATAATCGGATATTTAAAAGAAGAAAAAAGAGGCAAGAAGTAAGTAAAGGAAAATGTTGTGTGTTCTCATACAAAAAGTAGTGCATTCCTTACCCTTCAAGTTTAACACATAACTGTTGTTAATTCAGTTTATCTAACTGACATTAAGGTGACTTAACATTTAATGTAATAAATTTCAGAATATATTGAGAAACTGTGAAGAATCTGATGTTTTAGTCAGTAAGATAAGATTCATGCAACTTTGGCAGCAAAAATATAAAGTTAACTAACTAACTAACTAACTAACTAACAATCCTCAGACCAAGCTATTCTCAGCTGATTCAACTTGAAGTATTGATTATTTTAAATAGTTGAGAAAACAAATACTTTTTACACACCCCTTTCATTAAAAATGTATCAAAAAAAGAAAAAAAAACTTTTTAGAGAAGTTTCATATAGTCACATGCTCAGAAAAATAGTTTGCAAATTGATTAGTTCCAGTGATATTGATTGAACAGTGATTCTGAAAAATATGGATCTTTATTTGAGCAAGGCTGCAATACTCTGCTTCTGCTCTGATGGCCAATTTCATTTCACATCAGCTGCCTCTCATCTCTCTCCACTTCCTAACAAAATTAATGATGGAAGAGCAACAACACATTGCAATTTCATGGTCAATTTGCAGTGCATAAATAATACAATTTGTATGAGCAGTGTGAAGCTGTGGAGTTCTCACCATTTTTTTTTTTTCGGGAGGGAGGAGGGTACTTTTCGCATATGCCCATGATTATGTAAATCAATTAATACAAATAAGCGCCAGTGAACCTTGTTTATGCAAATGAGCTCATTAAACAAGTGCTGTCATTTGAGCCTCTCGCTCTAATCTGTGAATGTGCTTGACTAATGATGTCAGCTTCTAACACTGATTCCTTTTCACTTCTCACTCCTTTTTTTTACACCACTTTTATTCATCCCATTACTCAGTGTGCAGTGATTTAGAAAAATATCAATACAGTCTGCTGAACCTAAATGCATGTCAGTGTGGAGAGTGGAGAGTGCACCTCTCCCCACACACAAAACTCATATGCATATACTTATTGTCCACATCATTAGAAACACCTACTTTGGACCTTCACTCACTGGTCACTTTATAATTGTACACCATACAGGTGTACAATTAAAGACTGTAGATCCTCTGTTGCTATGCACAACCTGTCAGCCACCTTCCATACTGTTATCAGTGGACAGTTTCGGACCACAGGACCACTGTTGATTGATATTGTTGGGGTGACAGGCCATTCTCAACACAGCAGGCATACTGACATGGTAGTAGTTGTTGCTCTGGTATGAGTGTATTAGGCACAGAAGTGTTGGTGGGGTTTTTACATACTCCAGTATCACTGCTGGGTTGAGACCAAAAATATACAGCCAACAGTGGTCCTGTGACTGTTGGTCAGATGGGCCATGGTCTTTAAATGTACACTAGCAAGGTATACGTACAAGGTAAATGTGTGTCTAGCAAAGCTGGTGAGTGTATTTCCCACATACAGACACAGACTAGCACATACACACACATTCATATGTCATGTGTATCCTTGCCACATATGCACAGACACACAGACACACACACACGTACATGCACATGCACGTGCGCGCACACACACACACACACACACACACACACACTTCTCTGGTTCAAAAAGTATTCTATTTAAGTAAGCACAGGGATGTGCTGGGTAAGGTCTTTTGGATTTATTCTGGATGCACAACATGCTAAATAATGCAGGAAGTGGACATTAGCTTGCAGGATTTTCTTAGAACTAGGCAAAACATAGGGGAAACTAATAATTTGAGGCTCTATGCTCCCAAACTAAATTGCATTGGAATTCACAGTTAAAATTACACATTTTCTAAGTTTATGTCAAACTATGGTAAACCACATATAGAATAACTCAGTATTGGTTGTTCATAATTATTAAACCTATAATTCTGTGACATGAGACAGGGGCCTGAGAGCCAAAGCAGCAAAGTAAACAGATGAGCCAATATATCCTTTTCCTTCATGCCTAAAGCCGTACACCCAAATTTATTTATTGGCATATTTTTCTCCCTTAAATGCCGTGAAAGGGTAAACAAAGTAGGGCGGTAGCTGTATATGAGATTAAGACGTGCATTTGACTTGATTCCTCCTGACAGTGAAATGAATGGCAAGTGAAACAGGGGTGGAGAAAGTCTGCCGCCAGGGACAGGGGAGTGAGAGATGATGCGTCACTGGTCTCTTGAACTGGATGTCTGTCTTATTGCCACCATCTTTGATCACGCATATTTGAAGGTTTAAAAATGTCAGTCCAAAGTCCCCACCATTTGATGGAGGTTTTGATCGAAGTCATAGCACTCAATTCAAATTTTGTGAAGAAACTCACTCATAAATAGACTTCACTAACATAACTGACCTGAGTCTACTCTGCTCCTGGAAATACATGAAGGTCTATTGTACCTTTAGCATCAACTCAGAGGCTAAAAATCACCAAACTTTAATCCTTGAAACTGAAAGTGTAAGAATAGGGATGAGGTGTGACTCACTGCTGCCTGGGATGAGGTCTCTGTCAGGGATGAAGAGTTTGTAGCCGTAATGTTTCTCCAAAACATCAGGGAGAATCTCCAAAGCAAACTGCTCCTCCTCGCTCACCTCCCGCTCCACTGACTCAAGGTCAACTTTGGTATAGGAGAGGTAGGCATCGTACTCTTTGTTATCTGCAATAAACCAAAAGAGGTCAATAAAAAAAAACAAAAAACGAAAGCGATTCATAATGATTTGTAATAAGGTCCTAGAATTAGATGTTTCAGGGGAGAGAGGTTTGAAATCATACGTGCCAAATGCTTCTGGTTAGTTCATTTGCACTCTTTTATTTGCACTGCTTGTATAACAGATTTAATTTGAAAAGGTTCATGCTTAGGATACTGTTTCAGTCTAATGTATTGTAACTACAGAAGAATCATAGCGTTAGTTGTCTCTCTGAGGGAAAATTGGGACACTGAGTTTCATATGGAAACTTTGATCCTAATATGAAGTGAAACCGTGATGTGTTGCACCATCAGGCAAGACTTTTATGTGATAATTGCATTTAATTGTAACCGACACATGAATGTCACACAACAACAACTCACCGATTTGAAGACTCAATCCTTGGGGTTCTGAGTATTTATTTACATAAGGATGGACAATCTTTGAAAGGATACACTCATGCAGAGCACAAAATAAGCACTCACAAGTCAACTTAACATAAGAGGAAGGCAGCCGGCACAAACAGAAAACGTCACAAAAGTGGAGCTCTGAGGACAGCCATGAATCACATCACTTCTAAGCTCTTTAAGCTCTTTCTCTTTTTCCCTTTTCCTTATGCAAACATGATCTCTTTTATCCATTCTATAAAAGGCAGACTGCCTATTTAAAACACTGACCATAAAGCCAACTGCTCCTGGAAGGTGATCTAAGGTCAGTATGTAAAAGACACTAAGATTTACTTTCTGTCTGTCTCAGGCAGCAGCAGAATACATGGGCGACGTTGCATAGACCTCAAATATAAATGGAGGTAGAGACTCTGAAACTGTCTGAAACTTATCTTCATCAGTGTGACCTAAAAGCAATAACCAATACAAATTTTTTTTGGCTCCAATCCATCTTCTCTGTAGACTGGGCTTTACCATCTCCTCACACATCCCAGACACACAAGGAACACTACGTATCAAATGCATAGCATACACAAACAGTGTTCAAGAGGTCTATAACAGAACAGCCCTGGGGTCGAAAAACTCACCATCTTCTGTCTCATCGCTTCCAAAGTGTCGTCGGTAGCAGAGCATTATCTCCACATTGTAGCACTTATAGATAGCTGTGAAAACCCCCAGCAATAGCAGGATAGCACCCAGTCCACCAGCCAATTCCAACCTGTACATGTCTACACATGCAAGAGGGGAAGAACCATCTGGGTCAGAACACAGGTATTTCAAATGGCTATAGTTTTCAAGCTGCATGCTGTGTTTTATGTTTTGTTTTGTATAGATACAGTTATAGATCTTACAGGGATGACCAGAGTTAATAAAACACCTTCTGTAGAACAGCTGTTTAATTTCAGAAAGAGAAGGAGAGAGAGAGAGAGAGAGAGAGAGAGAAAGAGAGAGAGAGAGAGAGAGAGAGAGAGAGAGAGAGGTACAAATGCCTCTTCAGCACTGATACCCCTGGAGGAAGGTAGAGTTGTGGAGAGCAGGGGAGCAGGAGCGGGGAATGACAATCTTTGACTAGCTATAATCGCTCATGTCTGCTGTACTGTCACTCATCAAAATGAACCATTCATCTCTACTTCACTCACCTCCTCTCATAGCAACATCATTTCTCACATACATCAGTCATTCTGTTCGGAATATGACAATGCCTCTTGTCAATGGCATACCACAGAGCCTGACCAGAAACAATGTCCCTGACTCTAACTGGAAAATGGAATCATCTATAAAATAAGCACACAGTCCTCTTTAAGATCGAGGTAATGGTTACATGTCACATTTAATATCATTTTGATTTCCCGAGACAATCTCTGACTGTGTTGTCTCATCTATAAATAAATTTCATATTCACAATGACAGGAGACTGAGGCAACTGTAGCTACCGTACTGCAGCAGACTGAGCTTCATGTTGACGTGACAAGTAAATATGGAAGATAATAGAATTACCTCTGAAACCGTTTCTTTTTCTTTTTTCTTTGTTTGCCACATTAGTATACAAACTGAGTGATCCCAAATAATCCAGTGACTGATGCGTTTAACTCATTGTGTTTTTGAACATTCATCTTCTCTAGCTTGAAGTTTATGTGTTGATTGTCTTGGTAGAACTGGATATGATTGAGGAAATAATAATATCTGATTCCTGTGAAACTGTTTCTACTGGAATGAGAAATTTTGCTCCCAACGTACTAAATGTCCTATTTCAGCACTGATTTAAACAAATTCATTCATGTTCTGTACTTAATTCAGAATGCTTTTGGTGGGGGAGAGGGAGAGAGAGTTGAGTAAGAAGATTAGCTTCTATAAATGTTTACTGAGAAAATTTGAAAGTATTATATCTCATTCTAAATCTGTAGAGAGACAGCACAACTTTAAAAGTGCTGGATTATATATTATGTATTATATAAGTCACAGTGGAGCCATATGACTACCTGAGGCTAGCAGCCAGTAGAGGTCTCTGTAGCCCCATTAGCAAGACTTGACTGTGTGTATGTGTGTGTGTGTGCGTGTGTGTGTGTGTGTGTGTGTGTGTGTGCGTCGGTGTTGGGGGGTTGGTGGTTACAACACTATGGCTTCTTGAGAAGCCTGGCCTCTGAAGAGAAACATTCTCTGCCTTACACATGGTATTAAATGTCACGGGGGGACGTCAGTGTTAATACAGAGCAACATTTCAATAAGCTGGCAGAGATGGCAAAAACACATACATGTTTAATGATGTCAAAATTAATTAGCTTCATTCTCTGTTTCTCTCTGTTTCTCTCTCTTTCTCTTTCTCTTTCTCTCTATCTGTCTCTCTCTCTCTCTCTCTCTCATACAGACAGACAGACACAAACACACACACACACACACACACACACACACACACACACACACACACACTCCATGTTAAAAAAAAAGTCAGTGCACATACCTTTGTCACACATTTGCGAATAATTCATTAGTTCATAGGGCTGATATGTTATTCTTTAAATTTGTTTCTTGAGTACAGTTTTGAATCAGCTTCATGAATTGGCTAATAGTTACTCTGCCTACTCTGACACATTTCACAGAACATCCCTTAGTCTCTCTAGTAAAATTATTAGTGGCGATTGGTTGTTAGAGTACCTAGTGTGCCTGAGGGTATAAAGCTAATGGGCTGAAATTATGTCTGCCCGCTTCATTAATGGATATATGAATGTGGCTTCTGGGGCAAAAGCAGATTTCTGAATGGATTGTTTTCCCTCCACACTGGGACATTTAAGTCAAAACAATTCCTTAAGTCAAAACAATGGCTAAAGATGAGTCAGGATTTTACAGGGTTAAGAGGGCTCCTGTGTGGAATCTTTCATGTGACATGACCAACGATGGGAAATTTTCTGTTTGATTGCATTAAAGTGCTTTTGTCCTCTGTGACCTCCTGCTGTTATTGTATCAGTGTAGAGACTCTCGTGGATACACTCTTTTTTTTTTTTTGCAGGATAGAAAACTGGATTAAATCCCCCAAGGCCTTTTTATGTTTAAAATGGGACAAATGGGATTAAATGTGTCAACTATATTCACTTCACTTAAACACATCAGTGCTTGGTAACCAGTGCTGACTGGTCATACTGTTGATATCAGACTTTGGTGAGAGTTGTTGCTCATACACATACTCATTTGGTATAATGACATCCTCCTAGCCTGAGGGAGTGATTGACAGTTTTTTAAAAATAGACTTTTTGATTGGCTTTTGAAATGTGGATTCATGTAGTTATCTTGCAGATTCAGGATAGATGCGCAGTTAAACACAACACATTGCATAACACACAAGCACTAAAGGTTGTAGTCTTTCAGAGACAACTCTGACACAACGCAGTTTAAAAAAACTGAGGTGTCTGTCTTCTTTACCCTTTTAATGTAATCCATCAGAGAAAGAAGGAGGTGAGGGAGTGACCGTGTGGAGGTTGGGGGGGGCAGTTAGAGTGAGAAAGATGGAGAAAGATAGAGAGAACGAGACAGACAGAGAGAGGGGGAGATAGATGGATAGAGGCAGAGAGAAAAAGAGAGAGGTGAGGATAGTGGGAGTCAGTTGATAGTAAATGAGGACAGTTGAGGACATAAAACACTAATAAGATATAATAACATCTCTTAAACGCTTATATTATCACACTAGACAGCAAGCATTACACATGAGGGAGACAAACCCATTTGAGTTTGTTCCCTCGGTGTGTGACACCGGTCTTTTGCCCACTGTGCTCAACAATATGTTACTCTCTTCTCTTATCCCCTTGGCGCTGTGATGTCTCCCCAAATGGAGAGCGTCGTTTGTTTAGGCTCTAATCACCTGCTCCATTAGAGGCTTGGCAGCAGGACCTGGTTCTCTTGTAAAAGAGGTGGAATTCACTGTCCCGTACGTCTGTTCCCCAGGGACACTCCACACTTACATCTGTTTCCTCACAGTCTCCCATGGTGCTGCTAATACATGCTTGTGCATGCACAAAATCTTAACACAGATAGTCTGTGGACATAAGCCTCCTGTGGATTTATCCAAATCCACTGCGCACAGATTTTATTAGTCAGCAGAGACACTGACATCAGGTCAGATTTCTACTTTGTTTTCCTATCAGAATGCATATGATTTGTATCATAATGAGACACTAACAAGGCCCACTGTGAATGTTGAATGGACTCTGAAGTTTACCTTTCTTCTGAAGGATGGCACTGGCATGCCCACGTCCAATGTGGTTCTCCACGTAACACGTGTAGTTGCCCAAATCAGTCTCCTCCACTGCATCAAATGTCAGTGACAGCTCCACCTCCTTCTCCCCCAGGTACTCTCTGATCACCCTGAAGACAGAGAGAGAGAGAGAGAGTGAGAGAGGAAGTAACAGACAGGTAATAGACAACCAGACAATGCAATCAAGT
Organism: Chanos chanos; assembly: GCF_902362185.1. Taxonomy (NCBI): domain Eukaryota; kingdom Metazoa; phylum Chordata; class Actinopteri; order Gonorynchiformes; family Chanidae; genus Chanos; species Chanos chanos. The sequence continues at coordinate 42,824,473 of NC_044496.1, forward strand.
CATCAAGTCATCACAAATTGGTAATTATAAAGACATTTGCCCATCGTCAAGAAGCTAATTCCAATTTGAACTCAATATACCAGGACACAGCCACATTCTCTCAAGAGTTAAAAACTGGAGTCAGAGGCCTTGCTTTTGTGTAAAATCCCTTAGTAGAATTGAATGTCCAAGTTGTCCTAGTTAAGGCGGGATTTTGGCCTAGGGGTCTCTCTGTGCTGACTTCTGCTCTGACCTGAATAGCTGGAGCATAAGGTGAGGGGAGAGGTGAGAGGGGGAAAGCAAGCAGGAGACATCAGGGTGAAGCCTTCTGTTGTGTCCCTTCTCCCCACTCAACCACCTTCACACACACACACACACACACACACACACACACACACACACACACACACACACACTCACACACACAAGGATTCAGTCACACAAGAGTAACAGACCAACCACACCTGAATTGACAGTCATTACTAAAAAAGACCGCTCAGGACAATCTCATGGTTTATATATGAATTTCTTCAAAGTCCTGAAGAATGTTTCAGTTTCAGTGACAAGCCTGTTTGGGGTTTTCCAAAAGCTGTGTGTTTTTAACCGGCCTCATGTTGAGATTTTTTATATCCAGCGGGGAACTAACTGACCAGTGGACTGGATGATGTAGTCTCACACCATTCGCTGAACACTTGTCAGTGGCAGAGTAACTTGTGGCACAGCTGGCCCTACAGGCAGTGGATAGCGAGGTTGGATGGGGGTAGGGGCTATTATAGCTAATCCTTGACTCAGACAGGCTACATGGCTGTCTCAGCCACCAGGACCCCTTGCCTCATTGCCACGGTTACAGATTGATGGTTCTTGGAAGCACGGGGGCCGATTGTGATATATGGTGCATATGGCTGTCACTAGGGAAGGAAAGATGGAAACAGGGTGGAAGGGAGGGTGAGGGGGGAAAGAGACAGTGACAAGAACGAGAGAGAAAGAAATGAGAAAGGGGAGGAGAGAGAGAGAGAGAGAGAGAGAGAGAGGGGGAGAGAGGGAGAATGGCAAGAAAGAGACAAAAGGGTGACAAGAATAGCAGAGAACATGAAATGTAGAAATTTGGATAAGAAGAAAAAAGAAAAAACAGGAAGGAAGGGAAAGGAAACATAGAGAGAATGGAAGAAAACAAAAGATGAATAGAGTGCATAGGAAAGAGAGTGAGATAGATAGATAGATAGATAGATAGATAGATAGATAGATAGATAGATAGATAGATAGATAGATAGATAGATAGATAGATAGTGCAGAGAAAAGTGACAGAAGATGAAATCATAAGAAAGGGAGATGTAGAGAGAGGAGAAGGAGTGTGTGGGCGGCCAAGCGACAGAATGGCACCCAGGCCTTTCACATCTCCATTTGGAGGATGTGCTAGCTGTCGGAGGCAGAGTAATTAACTGTGGTGTTAGTGTTCGCTGGGCTGACACAGAGTGTGCTTGGATGGAGGAAAAGAAAGCTTAGGAGATGTTGGCTGGTGTGAGATGGGTCTCTACCTTCTCTTACAAGAGCACTGCATGTACAGAACCAAAATAAGAACAGCCTCAGCACTGCAGTAAGCTCATGTGCCACGTGCTGACGCCAGTCTATTCCTCTGCCTGATCATACAAGGTCCTGCAATGGTTAGGTGTCTGCTCAAGAGTTTTGCCTTCAATCATAACCCCCTCTTTAATTATTCAGAAATGCATGCACACACAAATACAAACCATATACAGTACGTGTAGACACACACATGCAGGCATGCGCAAGCATGCGCACACACACACACACACACACACGCACACACACACACACACACACACAGAGTAAACCTTCTCCCTCTCTCTTTCATCCCCTTTTGCTCTAGTCCCTCTCTCTTTCTTCCTCTCTGTCTTTTTTTCTTCCTCTCTATACCTCTCTCATTTTCTCTCTGTCTGCCCTCTGTATCTCTCTTTCTCTCTTCTGCTCTCTTGTTCGCTAACACACAGATTGTGTTAGTCCAGCAAACATCCCATGTAGAAACTGGGTCAGAGTGTCTTGCAGCATAAACCTGACCTATGTTGCTCTGAATGAATTTTAAAGCCTGCGTCCCTTAAAACACATACACACACAAACGCACACATGCGCGCACACACACACACACACACACACACACACACACATGCTCACACACACACACACGCTCACACACACACACACATGCGCACACACACACACACACAGCCTTTGTTCTGAGGTTACTCCACTTTCTCTTGCACAAAAGCCCCTCCTCTCCCTATGCGTCCCTCATCCTCATATTCACTGCAGACACAACTGAAGAAGAATTAGCAGAATCTGTAAAGCTTGCCCTCTGTCACTGTTTCCCTCGTGTCAAAACTCTAATGATTGCTCAAATTTAATTAAAATCACTTTCTCTGTCTCGCTTGTGAGTCTGAAGCACTGGGTGGAAATAACTAACTCAATCCATTCCGTATCAGTTTCAGTGGACTGGGGCTGTGTGATGCAGGGTTAAGGCATTGTTTCCAGTCTGAACTGCAAAGGGGAACAAGGCTGGTTATTGATAGGGTGACAAGAAGAGCAGATACCAGACTTATAATTGGGAAGCAGGGTCCCTCTGTGAGCTGAAGAACTTGTTTTGAAACCCACCAAGCCTCTTACAAATTTCAGAATGCAGCTCTGCATCCCAAAGGTGAGCGGCCCTGTTATTTGCCATTTAACTGGGAGCAGCTCCATTTACGCGACACTTTTATACGGTAATTACAAGCCGCTCGCTCTTCATTCTGCTTGCGCTTTGTAAAGATCAAAGTTCAAGCGAGACGAGCTGTGTTAGTGTATTCCATTTAATTTAGTTTCTGTGTTCAGCTCAGCCCCAAACGTTGTAGCTCATATGGTTATCTGCTTTCAATTAATTTGAAAAGCTTGGTTGAGAAATATTTCACTGTATTTTACTATATGCCTTTCCCATCCATACAAAGATTGTGTGAGTAATGCATTCTACCGGCACTGCCGGTTTAGGGGCTAAATTAAAGCACCTCTCTAAAAATTCTTCCACAGAAAATTTCATAAAAGATTATGATGAATATGTTGTTACACAATACAGATGCTTGCACTGTCTCAGCTCATTATATACTGCTAATTATTCCGCCTGCATTGTGTTATTTTTGTATACCCAAACCACACATTTTTGACCAAGTGTGACATTAGAACACTAATCTCAACAAATCAATTCATTACAAACAATCTGGCTAGTTGATTCAAATATGATACCGCAATGCTGAAGAAATATGATGAGCAGAGAAAAACCCTAAAGAACTGTGAGACAGAGAAACCCTGTCACATTATTAATACATACCGGTGACACATACAGAGATGCATCATACAGTATAGTATCCATAAAGGCTTTGAGAAGATGTCTGAAAATCTTGTTTCTCGGCGTGAGTCAGAGTGTTTTGCTGAAGTCGACCAATACTTGACAAAATATCTGCCAGATGCTGAGGCATAACCCACCCACTGCTCTGGACATTAAGCTGTCAGTCATATTCCACACTTAAATTAGACACCGTAGGAAACAGCTACGGGAAATGACACCTCTAATCAGTCATTTATTATACCAGGTCACACATGAAATATTTCTATATTTTCAAGAGCTCATCACTTTCCATAAAGCATGAACTTGAGGACTCATACACTCATATACTGTACTGTGTAGAGATGGTAAGGCCAGCTTATCAGTTATCTGTTAGTGTAGACCAATAAACCAGCAATTGCCACAGCAAAGACCATAGCACATGGCAGAAAACAAACTAGAGTGTAAAGAGTCATGCACTTGAGAGTTTACATACATCACATTAACTGAATAAAAATTCAGGCATTACCTATTGACTTTTAACACAGCTCCTTCTTTCTGTGTAGTGTATGCATGTAATTCCCTTTTTTTGTTTCAATAGCTCTCAGCAGGAGCAAGAGGAAGATGGTGTTACCTGACTTCACTCTCTCTGATATGTCCTTCCAGCTCTTCCACAAATTTTTCTCCTTTCATCCAGTAGATGATAGGCCTGGATTCTCCACTGTAGCCAAAGAAAGCCCTGCAGTCCAGACTGAGGGGCATGCCTATAAAGAGAAGGCAAACACACTGGTCAACTCATAACAGTTTCCTCATGTCTACTTCTCAGCACATAAAGTCACTGCATTGCAAGGCTCAAACTTACCCTTGATCCCTTCTGACCCTCCTGTGTAATGCCAAAAAACTCCAAATGTCCTAAATTATACCCCTGAGTCTCTTTCTCATCACATACATCGCAGAGGGTCAACTCAATTGCCCTATGTGAGCAGCATAGGGGAAACAAGTTCATGTTTGCTCTATCAAAAACACCATCGGACACCCACAGGAACAAAATATCTGAAATTCTCGGCAGACAGGACAAAAAAACAGAAACAAAAAAGACAACAAAAGAAAAAAAAAAAAAAAAAAGCAAAATAAAATCCAAACCAAAACCCGGAGAGCTTTGCTGATGTTTCACAAGTTCTGTAATGTCACCTCTCACTTAGGATCAACACAAAAAATCAAAGGCCACGCCTCAAATGTTCTTAAAAGATTAAAAGGGCCAATGTTCACAAAGTATTTCATGAAACATTCACCAGCATTGTTGCTCTACATCTGCTGGTGGTGTTATATTTAAAACCTTTAGCCCTTTTCTTGGCAAAGCACATCCAGACCATTTCTGGAAGTTTTTATTCTTGTTTTAAGAAAACCTTTTTTTAGTCTTACATGAAGAAGTGTCCTGCAGGGAGATCTTTATAGATGGCTCCTAATGTTTTTACTGGAGGAATAGAGGGAAAGCCTGTGGCATTGTTTGGAATGAACAACTGAATGAGTAGGAGGCTGGTGAATGTATGCATGTTCAGAATGCTTGCTGTACAGAATGGTCTTTTTTGGTTTTAGAGTTGACCATAGCTGTCTTCAACAGTTTAAAATTCCCTCAGCGTTGAAGGCCTTTATTGCTGTGATTGGAACTACTGAATATGCCATAAGAATGAAAGCATTGTAAATCCTCCCTCTTGTGCCTCGGCCTCTTCTGTTCTTGCTTTAGAATAGTAATGAATTAAGAAATCCTGCAGATAATACAAAATAGAAACCTAAACATTGACTGAGAATTCAGCATTGGCCAAAACCACTGTGGATTAATTGAACAATCAATATTTCTAATTGGCCTGGATGATTGCATCTACAATCCAGATCAAGCACACTAATGTTTCTTTTTCTTATCAACACAGAGCAGTTTTAGAAACTGAGTTATTGCAAAATCATTTTAATAGAACAGTTCATAAGATAGTAGCAATTCTTTTTACCCACTGTGTCTGGCACAAGATCTGTCTTAAGCTGCTGAAGGAGATTTCTGGCTATTCTGTCACCTAAGTGGACCTGCTCTTGTGAGGGCACTGCCGAATTTGAGCGTAATGTACCTGCTGGACAATGGCGCCTCATTTATTCTGCAGTTCCCCTATCTCCAGATGCACTGATTAAATGCAAATCTTTTAAAAAGCCCCCTGGGGCCCATCCACAGCTTTAATAGCAGAGGTAGTGAAGAGGTCTCTCAAGTCTCCATTAGTGCCAGCACCTCCAGAGGGTTTGAAGAGATGGGAGACACATACACATACAGAGAGGAAAATTAATGAGACCATGGACATCTTTAAAAATGTTTCGGTTATTTTTTAGCAATGAAACTCCAATGGAAAAGCTGTCAGAATTGCACAGTTTGTGTATATTGTGCATACGCTTTCCAACATCCTCTAACTGTCTTAACTGGTTATCCAGAATCTGACCAATTTTAAAAATTTGAACAATTAAGATGATCAAATCTTGAACACCAGGCTCACTAAATATGTTACATAAGCATGAATAAATACCCATTAAAGTGAGGGAAGATTTCTTTCTTTTGTCTAAGTACAGTAAACTGATCTCTGCTACTTTAGGAAAAGAAATGGTAGACATAATCTGAACAGCAATCTTCTCTTCTTCATCATCTCAGCTTAGTCAAGCACACTCAAAACAAGCTCTAAACACTTTGCAACCACTTTAGTTCAATGTAATTCTGGAGAGGGCCCTGTTAATGTTGTCAGAATAAATTATGCAGCCTGGGCAAGGTGCCGGATTTCTGTTTGCAAATGGAGTATTTGTAAGACACTAAGGAGGGTTTGATGATTATAACAAGCAAACTGAGGGAGGAACGTGAACAAATCCTCCTTGGCCTCAATTAGTTACCGCTGTACAAAACAAATTGCAATTACAGCTACAGTAAGCTCTTTCATTCTCTGTTTAACTTCTCCTACTGACTAGAAGACTTGTATCAAATGTGTAACAATCTTATTAATAGATATATTTCTTTTTGGCACAGAAGTATGATACAAAGTCTCATAAAATGTTCTAAACAGCTAAACCAATACATTCAACAACAGGTAAAATATATTTAAAAGACAAATCAATATATTCTCTTGTATACAGTTCACCCATGTCATGGTAAAACTCTTCTTTCTTTCATTCTTCCTTAATTTCTTTCTTTGTATAAACTGACATTGTCTCTCCCCTTTGGTAGCGCCAGTGCAGCAGGGGAAAAAAAATCACCACAGTCTCTGTTTTTCCACTACAATTATTTTCTTTTTCCATGTAACAATCTGTCACGGAGCTGCAGTGTGAGGATTCAGTACTGTTAACAACATTCTTTCTGCAGATGTGGAGCATGGAGCAGACACCGGCTGATGCCTTTTTAACTTCATCAGTGCTGCTCGCTGGTGGCACTAATGCCCCTCTGATACGTCATTAATGTAATTTGCCCATGACAGCAGACTGGATAATCATTCCTGTTGATATGATAATGAGATATTGGCCGCATTTTTTAATCGACTTTAAATTCCTCGGTGAATGAAAATGGATGTACCCGACAGTGACACGGGCCTCAAACAGGAGAGGTTTGCATGAGTCATGCTGGTGCTGCACAATAACATGTCAGATAATGAATACCACAGAGTTGAGCGTGAGAGCTGGTTTTAGGGCAATCTTTCTCAGAACAGGAACAATGGCAATCCCAAATCAATGTCTGGCCCAAGAGTTTACACAACCTTAAACAATGTGAGGTCCAATCTTACTAAAGTATACTAAATGTATCTAATGCGTATCTAAGTATACATAAAATACAATGTATGTAAAAGATATTGACCATGAAACCATTAAATAAAAGTTAACGTTTTGCAATGAGGGAATGTTGATTTTTTAGTTCATTATTTGTTGTTCTGTAAAACATTATACTTTTGTCATGAAATGCTTACAACAGGCTGTTGCTTTAGCTTGTGCATTGTCTTTGCACCGTAAATCCTACAATAATTACCAAAGAATCATCTCCTTCACCCACCTTTCCCAAATGTAAGGGTTTTTTTGCTCATTTAGAACAGCATCCACTGCAAAGCTAATGGCTTTGATAGACAGGAAGAAGAGTCAACATTAAATATACTGTTCTGCCATTCAGTTCCATAACAGGGCAGACTAACAACAGAGGTCTGGAGAACGGCACAGACAGTTAAAGTCTGACCCAGTTTCAAACAGATACTAACAAAACCATATAATGCAGACAGAGGCCATTCCCTGAGCACCACTGCAGGGACGTTCTCATTGCCACGGATATGCTTATGATTCATGTGATAGTCCTTATTCATCTCCCTCTCTAAAATAAATAAGAAGAAGAGGAAGAAAAAAAAAGCTGAGTTGTTCCAAAGCATCTTTCATAATCAGATTACCTCTAAGAAGTCAAAGGGTGGTAATGCTATTATCCATATTGTTTCATCTTAACAAAAAAGAATTACTTAAGCACTATTTGTTTTGTCACAAGGGACAATGGTCCTTCCTAATTAAAAAATGAGGGCAAAGGTTGCTGCAAAAAGACACAAAGAGTGGTATGTGCTGTGGCTGCACAGGTAACAGCCACAGTGAACAATGATCAAAATGCCTAAACAACGCAAATCAATGAAATGTCTCTGTTTTCAGTGTTAAAACCTTTTCTCTCACTACTCCTTAACCTAATCCAAACTGAACCGAAAAGGGCTCAAGTGTATATGAGACCCACTGCAATATTTTTAGCCCCTCATGTCAACTTACTCAGGATGTTCATCTCACGTTCTTGTATTACGTCACAGGCTAAGCCATATGGCTGGAGGGCAACTTCAGAGAGTCAGTAGTAAGATTCAGAGAAAGGCCAATGCCAGTCAGACAGGTGACTGCAAACAGCTGAGCTCTGTGGCCCACTGGCAGTCAGTCTGACATACAACGCCCGGGACAGAGGACAGGGCGAGGAGGAAGTGGATGTAGCAGGACTACACCAGGACAGCTGACAATATGACGCGCTATGTCCTTACGGAGCGGACAAAGCGTAGCACCTTCAGCTGTCTACGCTGACTGGTAAACAAACCATCAAACAAATAGTGAAGACAAAGGCGGCTGGAAGCTATGGAACCTTGTCTGAACCCCTGTCTCCCTAGGTGAAGTCACAAATCAGCCAAGCATGTGTGATCAAACTGAACAATACAACAAGGAAAAAAGTCTAGAAAGGAAATGAGTTCATTCACATTTTACTCTCAATTTTTCTTTTAGCATAACACAATATTTAAACCATTTATCATCAGCCTGTTGAGGACTGTCCAGTGTCTAGTGAGAAATTTTGCCTTGAGGCCAGTGATAGCAGTGGGCAGATTTTTTTTTTATGGTCAAAAAGCTGTAAAATCTGTTCCTTTTGTGAGACAAAGGTAGTAAAACATGAACCACGTTCTATAGGTGACCTTGAATAATCAAATCCAGGATACTTGACACCGTCTGATTTATAAAATCTTTTGATTTGAACTGGAAAATAACCATCCTTCTTCAGGCTTCTCTGTCTGCAAGTAGGGCAAGATGAATATCCCCTCGGTGACCTCTCTGTCGTAAAATCAACGCTCTTTTATGGAACACTATTTACAAAGAGAATACATCTGCTGCCCTGAGGCAGTTAGCTAATACCAATAAATGTCTACATGAAAGTAGCCTGCAGCTTCCACACTGTTAGGGATGAAAAAACTAGAAGAGCCTACAGCAACATCCTGTTATCACACTGAAAGGCACCAACAATTCTGATAGATTTGGCAGGAAAATATTTGCATCCATCTTTCCATGCTAGGGTCAGACAGCTCAGTAGTTTTTGAAACCCTATTCATAACTCTCCTGACAACAAGAGGAAACCAAAGACAGGCAGTCAGTGCTCTGAAACATAATTATTCTGACACTAAAATGACTGAAACTCAGATCTAAATATGATCAACTGAGTAATCAAAAGGAATAAGCTCCTGGGCATTTGTCATTGTTTGTTCAAGTAATTGGTTGATAAATTCTTAACTTTTTAATTGTTTTTCCTTGGAATGGGTGGTCTAGTCAAGAGGCTGGACAGATACAAGTTTGATGTTGTGCTGTACCACAGAAGGACATCTGGGCATTTGCAAAAAGAAACAAAAACAAAAACAAAAAACAAAAAATAAACAAACAAACAAACAAAAAACACCATTCCCAGGGAAATATTTAGATTTGAAGGTTTTCCTGATTTCCATATTAGATGAGCTCACTTCCATATCGCTAATGTTATATGCTCACTTGTTAGAGGAAAAGCATTTAGATCTAAGATGGTTCACATTGTTAGAGGTGTTTTGCTGAAGAGAAGTATTGTACAGTTTTACTGGCTGTTGAGTCCTAGGTAGTCTAATTTTTTGGGGGGTGTGTTGTAAGACCAGACAGTAAAATCTGTTTCTTGAACTTTCATGAAGTTTATGAGTAAAACTGCTGACGTCAGGATATGGTTTTCGAGGAAACTAACATTGCTCTTGCGTTACTGACCTGTGCATGTGAAAAAAATGTATCTTGGGTAAGGAATAATCTCTAGAGAGATGAACATTTTTCCATCTGCTATCCTAGATATGTGGGAAGGTGGACCTTCAGGAGCCATCTTATGAAGCAACCCCTTGTCTTCTTTACAACAACAGCAACATACAATGTCCATCTCAGTTCCTGCCACAGATCAAAGATATCTTGTGTGACCAGTGTCCTCTTATACAGTCAATTGATTTTGCCCAAACAGTAATCATTTAAGGTGTAAATCATGCTATTCTATGAATTTCCTTTGGAGAGAGGCAAAGGCTGCCATCAGTAAAAGAAAGGCAAGGAGTTTTATACTCAGGGCTTGGCTGGTGCTACAACTGTGGTATGGCCTAAATTTGGATTGTGAGTGCTTCATGAGATAAAAGGAAATTCTGAGTGCTTTACCACTGGGCAAGGGGAATGCAAGGCATGGGTCTGCAAAGTTGGCGAAGTCTTTAAAAATGTTTCCATCAACCCCCAAGCAATTCTTGAACTAAGTTAATAGCATATCATTTCATCAAAGGATCGATAAAAGCCAGTTTTGTTTGAGTTTGAATCATGCATCAGAAGCATAAGATCTCGTATCATTCTGTTGGCAAGAGTCCATTCCACTTTTATCCACTTTGGATGTGTGGATAAAAGTGGAACGAGCCCTACATAAAATGAGGTCATGAGAGTTAGATGAGGTCTAGGTCATAAAGTGAAACATAGCAGATCACCACAACTGAGTTCATTCCAAATCAAAAAATACAAAAATTCGAAATAATACCAATGCACTGTTCACAGAAACTCAAAAACAATCTATTACCCTCCAAATGGAGATGTGTTGTTAAACTCAAAAACAATCTATTACTCTCCAAATGGAGCTGTGTTTTGAAGGGAGGTACTGCAAGTTCAACCTCACAGAACTATTTCTTACCCCTTTTTTGTTTGCACTGCCCCTCACAAGATTGGACGAGATTGCATTCGACCAATTGATATTACAATCAAAATTTAAATTGTTTGCAGGGAAATATTTAAACTACATCATGTAGTTAGATGAGATAATATCAAAGTCTTGGAGTCTCTGACCAACTGACACATGTTACAGAAAGAGAGTAAAGCATACAACAAACAATGATATCTGCAAAACAAATATGAACATTAATTATTAATTACTTACAAAATGAATTATTAACGAAATCCTTGAATCATGACTCAAATTTAGCCATAGATTTCATGTTTAGAAATAAAGCCAAGCATATTAAACGACATGACGTGCGTTTAACTACCTCCTAAACAGGTACTGGTAGATGGATGATGCGAATGATAATGGAAAAATCAATACGCTGTTCAGTAAACTTTACAACACAAAAGCTCAGAGGGAGACGGACCCTGTTATGATGACTCTGTGATGTCACTCTGTAGATTAAGTGGCTGGTGAGTTACAGCAAAAACAATGAAAAGACACTCTAATTATGTGTGCATGATTCCTGAATTCTGGATCCTACTACAAGGCTTATGCATTTTGTTACAGTATGAATTTTACAAATATGTCTACATACAGGTATAATACATCAAATATATAATAAAATATCTGCTAAACACAACAAAAATAAAAATCCATAAAATAAAAGTTAGCAGGTACGGATGCACATATAAAATTTATTCCTCTCCAAAGTGTTTCCCCTATTTATTTCCCTGTCTTAGGCCGTTATATGGACCTGTGAGACTTCAAAATGCTATTTTTGAGCTGAAAAGACTGTTTGCAGCAGTAGCCTTAAAATGACTTATGCAATGAGCGAGTGAGAGGGCTAGGTGATAAACAGCCCTGCAGGCAGTTTAGGAAGCAAACATCTGAGCTGCACAGGCACCATCTGCATGCATGGCAGCCGCTGCAGCACTGCAGCACCCCAGACATCTTCATCAGCTGCAGCACTCCAGCGCAACACTGTGACTAGGTCAGCACATGTCACAGGCTCATTTCAAAGTGGAGAAGTGTTGCACTATGGCTAAAATGAATGAGTCAGTGGCCACAACAAGAAACTGGAACACAGAAAATATCAGGCAATGCATAATTTTGAGTAGAATTCCTTTTGAGACAAAAGGCAGGGCCTCATGAAAAGTGTTTGTTAGTTGCAATATTTCGGAATTCAAATTTGGGGTGGTGGTGCATTCCAAATTAATTCAAGGGTCAAATCACAAGACAAATGTAATAATATGAATTTCTCAGACAGGACTGATTCTAGAGTAAATGTGAATGTGTTGCGTCAGGTTTGTGATATATGAGACTACTATGTTTGACAGAAAAGCAAGACAAGTGTGCTGTTTAAACAGAATTTAGTTAAGTGGTTATGGTGAGAATACTAGACAATGAACAACATTTTTGTAAACAATATTTTTGTCTGGACTTCACATAAATTATTCATCAAATTGTAACCATATTGTAGAATGAAACAGGAAATATGACTTTTTGAAAATGGATAGGCTCAATATCCTGTAAAACAGGAAATTATTGTGACAAAGCAGTCTTTTATTTCAGCTGAACTAGGTAGGAAATGACAGTTTGAAAGCTTCCTTCACAATATACAAATGTACAGTAAAATAGTGGCAGAAAACAATTTTGGGTTTCAACAAGTTCTCACAGCCACCCAACAGATAAGAACAATACCAGTAAGCTAAAAATGATGGGGATCGTGGCTAGAATCTGAGTAACAAATCTCATTGAATATTTCTTCATGGGTTAATTGTCTTTTTATTTATGTTTTTCTCGGGTTGCACCTGTGACTGAACCTATAATGATTAACACAGTAAAAATCTTTATGGATTTGATAAGATGGATTTGTTAAACTCGTCTTACATAAATAACCAAAACAGAGATCAAAATTAAAGTCTGCAATTAATGCAAAACCGTTTTTTTTTTTTTTTTTCAATTTTCATCATAGTGTTCCAACCTGAATTTTCAATATATTATACTTCCTGTGGTTCTTATTTGTGCTCACCATCATCTTACCTCTAATTTTTGCACCTAATACTTATCAGTACTGTGCTAACAACTGTCCTCCTAATAATTATGCAATTAATACAGCATTTACACAAAAATAAGTTCTCAAGAGATGGAGCTTTTTTGCTACGGTTAAATCTTGCTTGTGAATCTATGGTAAGAGCAAGAACAGCAGAGATCACTCAGAGATAAACCCCTTTGATTACAGGCACGGAAAACACAGAAGGGTTAAGCTACACACAGAGGATGCAACAGTGATTACAAGTCACTCTCTGACCTAAAACCATTCCCACAGACTCCTCTCTATGGAAATCTGTAGCCTCTACAAAGGTCTTCCAGGGAAAAAGAGGGAACATCTCTCTGTATAAATTAACCTTCTATCTTCACTCCATAAGAGTTTTTTTTTTTTTTTATGAAGTAAAATCCTCAGTGGCAATTTGGAATTAAGTCTTGAGCAATATTCACTGGACAAGAAAAGGTCAGAGGTTAGGATACTCTCTGTGCTGGGTCAAGGACTTCAAAATTAGGTCAAAGACTCTGAATACGTAATCTGTACAAAATCAAATCACGGGGATCCAAAGGTTTTTCCCAGGATTGAAAGTTAACAAAAATCCAATTTCATTCCAGATCCTTGGTTCAGTGGGGATTGATGTGGCTCTAAGTGATTAACTTGGGCATAGGCTCAGCTGTGCTGTTCTTTTCAAGGTTTGCACTGATAACATGTACCAAATGAGAAAAAGCAACAATTTGTCTCAAAATCAAAGCACAGTTAAAATACAGATTTTGGTTAACGGTTTGCAGGAATGGATGGATTCTTAAATGTGATTCACACACAAAAAAGAGCTCAGCCTTGAGTCATCAAGATTCTTTTTTTCCAGTAGAAGCAACCAAACATTTGAGTCCCAGAGTAAAAGCAATTTCCATTAGCTTTCTTGGCCAAGTTCACAAAATATGAAATGTATAATGAACGCTTCATTATGCCTTCGAAGACAAATTACGAAGTAACTACCCCAAAAATCATCTATCAAGAGATATCTTGTGGTTTCTCTGTTAGCTCTGAAAGGACCCTGGTGAAAGGCACTATTAAATTACCTTTCAGGTGAAAACCTGCTCTCTGTTTTGATCCTTTCTGGGAGCCATAAACAACACATTACATGATTAAGTGTTCCACCTCTCTTTGCACCTGTTCACATTATTTGTAAACCAATAACCAAAACTGATAGCATCAGCACACTGTAAATATCTTGACCAATACCATATCATGCTACTACTTGCACATAAAAATAATTTTCTACATGCTAAATCTTGTAGTAAACTAGCCCCTGGGTCCTGTCCACATTACTACTTCAAAAGGTCAGTGCACACGAACATTTTCAAACATCAGTGCCGGTGCAAAAACCTGACACCACACCCACACAGTCCACCACTGTGGCCAATTCACTGTTGAAATCAGGTCCACAACAAGTATGAATAATTCAGACCCCAACTGTTTTTAGTTTTTAATGATATTAACCAGGTGGACAGACTGGACTGAGTATCATTATGTCGTAAGATTTCATTGCAAAAAGACTTTTTGAAATGACTTTAAAGCTCCATTTTATTTTGGATTCCTGAGCACATTCTTCCAGTCAACCACATGTACATGTTACATTGCCTGAAACTTCACCATTGCATCTGACTTATCTGACTTACCGCCTCTGTTGCTCACTATCAAGAATCTGATACAGTGTCCATGGTAATAGCAAAAAGGTACCCTGTCATTTCAATGAGAGGGTTTATTCAAGGGTCCAATTGGTACAAAGGGCCTCTTCTCCCTCTCTCAAACAGCGCCAAACTGTACATTTGCATTTTAAAAGAACACCTGTGATAAGCATGAAATGTGTTGTGAAACAACCAGCGGTAACGGCTTGACATTTGCGTCGTGCTTGTTGCCTTTTCAAAGGGGGAGCTGTTAGAGTATTTAAGTGGGTGGTGTTGTTGGGGTCACTTGTGCTATGATGTAACACTGCTCACAGTCACCAGCAGCAACTTGAAGAGTACACTACTGGAGACAATGCAGCTCAATCTAGGCACATAAAGAGCTAACCTCTGAACATGTCAGCTAGTCAACTACCCACCGTAGAATTCCTGCCCTCTGAGTGCCAGTCTTGCTCCTACTGCCACATTTATTTAAGACTCACTGTATGGAAGAGAGACCAAGAGGGGTACATCCCTCTCCCTAATGGGCATAGGAGATAATTTAATTCCATTACTGTTTGCTCAGGTCTTTTCACTGCTGCAGACAGAAAGTTTGAGCAATTTTAGAGGAGATTTGCCTTTGGAATACTGATTCACAGCCATGATATCGTGTCTGGATGGAGAGAACATGACTCTAGCATGGAAAAACGAAGGTAAATGGGCCTGTACTGGTGGAAACACATGATCAATAGTCAAAGTAATGAAACAATGAATAAGGCCTATGTTTTATGTGTTAAAATGTTATATGAACATGTGTGATGTTCTTTTTTTATTCCACCCATTACATTTCACAAGATTCTTTAATAGAATAATGCATGAAAAGCAATTTTTATGTAACCTGATTGGCAAACAGACTTGTTTCGTGTGTTCAGTGTAAGTCACAGTTAATAGCCTTGGTTAGCAAGGCATGTTAATCCAGCACAGGAAGCAGGCCAATTTTGTGGTTCTAGTGCATTTCATGATCACCAACTCAAACTGAAGTCAGCTCTTAAAGATTATTTACTCAAACTGCAGTCATTTATTTCTTTGAAAAACTTAAACGCTCACTGCTTTCCATTTCAAAATATGATGAAGGCTAGTAAGTTGTATGCTAAAGCATATAATAATCAGTATCTGCACAAAACATCAGTCTGATTGCATACTGATATTTCAACCATTGTGTCTAATAGATGATGTGTTTGAGCATGAGGCAGTACAACAATACTAACTGACACACGCTTGAAATTTAAAATGCAAGTGCTGCAGAATAATCCCTGCAAACATACAGTAAATTCTTCAAAAGTTCATGTACAAAGAATTAATTCTAATCCTCTGTGATGCAGATTCTGAAACATGGTATAATAAGCCAATGAGGGACCACCTCTGTAGACATTTCTGGAGTCTACAAGAGCATACAACAGTGGTAAGTCAATGGATAATAACTGTGTAAAGCTGGTCTTGGAAACTCATCAGAAACAACACAAAAGAACTGCTTCTGCTATGCTCTGATGTGGTGTAAGTACACAGCATTCCTGGAAATCCCAGGTGTTTCAGTGTAATACACTTACCACCAGATCCCTAAAATGGGACATTTAGTGTTTCACTTATTCAGCACTATGCTGTTTTTGCTACCTGCTTAGGTGCATCTTTCAATTGCTGACTTTACAATAGGAGGGGGAAGTCTTTCACAAAGCAAGCCGCTGTTGGACAAAATGTGGTGGACACCGTATTTCTTATGGAAAAAGCCAAATCAGTCATTTAATTGGTGCAGACTTAAAATTCTGTGCTTAATTTCTAATTTCTAATGTTTATCTGTGTTTGTAAAAGACAAGTCTATTAACGAGTAAAGCCTCGGTGATTTGAATTTAAGTTGTATTACATGTATGAAAGTTTTCAGTGTGATGCTTACAGCTTTATTCAATTGCTTAAATTCATTTCTTGCCACAAATTTCACATTTTCAATGAGCATGTTTGCCAAAACGCCATATTTCTTTTACAAAATTCACCATCATTAACAAATGTAATATCATGAAAATCTCCCCATTGCAACACACTCAACCACTGCCAAAAGTGAAAGCATTTGTGACATAACCAAATGATTCCTTCAAAACAGCATCTCATTTCATCTGATCATTAGTTTGTCATTTAATAAATGCTGGCTGTATAAATATTTAATAGAGGTTTCAGTACCCAACTGCAAAACATGATGACTTAACAATTACTGACCACAATCATCAATAAATCTGCACCACGCTTATTTTTTGAACTTACGAACCTAAGAAAATGGTAGAGAAAGCAAAAATTATGGAAAAAGTTGCAAGTAAATATTTGAGAGAATTGTCTGAAGCTGTCAAGAACCAAGACTGTTATCGGACGCAAGTGCGCAACACAGGAATTTATTCCGAGAAACAGGCAGAAGGGAACAAGGAACTGAAGAGGTTCAACAAAGTCTTTCTCTTAAACAATACAAACAGGCTCTAACGTGATCTCAGGCAAAGGTCTGCGGCATGTAACCAAAAGTAGACTTCGCAGGGAAAGTGCAGAACTAAGGAGTATAAATAGGAAGGAGAATTAATTAAATTAACAAGTGAACAGGTGCAAGTGATGAGTGATCAGACCGGTGATCAGTAGACCGGCGACGCTGAATGCTGAGTGGCTGAGGCCGACAAGGGAGGAGGCGAGGTCGTTACAGAAGCAAAGCAGAGATTGTTTTATACAGGTTGTGAATTTACTCTCCCTTCCCAAGCCCTGTATGTCTTAAGATCTAAGACTATCATGTAATGTCTGGCATCAAGAAGCTGTTTGAGCATTTCCACACCAATTCAGGAAGGCTGTGTGAACTGGTACAAAGTCCAAGAGAAAGAAAAGATCAGCTATCCATTCATAGTTCCATATCATCAACCCTGCTACAATTTCCCCAAATGGACTCATTGTAAAGTTCAATTCCATAGTGTATTATCAACCCTGCTAAAATTTCCCCCATACTACTCATTGTGAGGCATCACACCAGTGCTAGAGGGGGCATACATTTAACAAAATGTTGGTAGTTTTTTATGTCTATAACGGAGCTTGCTACGACTTAGCAGTGCAGGGGAGATAGACCAGGGAAATGTCTAAGCATGATGACTCATTATGCTGCTCATTAGCTTCTCTTAAACTTCAGAGAATGGACCTCTGTAACTAGTGGCCTACACTGGGCTCAATTGTTGGTCTTCCAGTTTCTGGAAAAAGACTAATGATGAAGTTTGACACGTAGGTCTGACTGTGGCATGGTGTAGATTTCCTGTTACTTTGTTGATTCTGGTTAATGTCTTAAAAACATGTGCAAGGTTTGTGTGACCTTGTGACACTTTCTTGGAAACTCTCCACTGCCTTTCTACAGCAAACAAAAAGTTTGTGCTCCTTCTCCTGGTTCTAAAAAAAAAACCCTGCATAGTTTATTTCTTGTAATGCCACAATATTTAGATGGATACAGAAGCTTAACAAAGACACACACAATACTGCTGTCAAAATCTATTGTCATGGCATGGTATAAAAACTGTTATTCATTCCATCAACGCTTGTGTAGTCATTCTCCTGAAATGTATACATGTATTTGTTCTCTCCACAGAGCATTTACAATGAGCAATCACACTGCAGTTTAGGTTGTTTCTTATATATAATATAATACAAAGCAAAATTAGCTATTACACTGAACTTTTAACACAAAATATTGGAAGCTTTTTTTTTTTTTTTGTATTGAGCAACTATTTCTCTAAATTAGCATTTTGAACAGTAAGTTGTTGCTACTGTTTATGGTCCCATTCATGTTGCTCCTAAAATAATCCTAACTCCATAAATTCACATTAACGCTAATAATTTATACCAACAGGTATGTGGTGAGTAAAAGCTGAATAGCGGCACTGCTGTATAACAGCAGGCAGTAACTGTATAACAGTACCATCCATTTTTTTTATCATGAAACACACCTACGTTTTGCACCCTAAATAAAGTGGGTCCTGACACAATGCTACTTATATTGCGCAAAAGTTTTAGACCATGGTTTAAAGCTTTCCAAATGACTTATGTCTGGCACACAGCAACAACCAGAGGTGACAGTATATACCATTTAAAAGACCTATAATTTATGGAGAGTAAAATCTCTGCAGTCTGAACAGCAGGACATTTATTTAGAAATGGACAGAGGTATTGTGCTAAAGGTCCACTGCCAGTCATTTGTCAAAAATATTAGCTGTCAGCAGAGTTTTGCTGCATGCAAGCTTTTTAGAAGTTTTTCCTTTCAGTTTGGTTAACGAGAGCACCTTTTCCAAAAAGCCTCCTGCAGAATTAATGTCATCGCTTTGATCTTGCTTCGTCAGGATAACTTACTATAAATAGGTAAGTGCTAATTAATATTTCATGATACCTATATATAGGTTTATGAACTGCCTTATGTTGGCTTATTGTAGCTTTACCTGGTTGGGATGCTTTTGAGCACATTTTCTTACTTTAGGAAAGCGAAGAGTGTGTACGCTAATTTAAATATTTGCACATGTTACCGTGTGTCTGAGAGGAATACAAATGAATATCCTAATATAACCCTGCTCTAAAGTATAGTTCTGGGAATTTAAAGCTGTTGTTGTTGTTTTTCAAAATTTTGTCAGACACCAAAAGTAAGAGTTGCCCTAGCTCGTTTTGCAAATGATGTAACCCTTCTGTAGTGGTTCACATCTTGGTATTTTTGGAGAAAAGAAATTCTGACTTTTAACCAAGACTTTCCCTCAACCTGCAGTGAACCAATGTTTGTTTTAATTTCACTTAAATTTCAGATAGATTCTTAATCCTATTTCTCACACTGCATAGAGTGGCATCTGTCTCATCAACGTCCTCTCAGAAACCTACTTCCCTCCCTGCAAACACAGCCAATTAACATATTTATGACTTCACCTTCACTCTGTTGACAAATGATAAGAAAGGAGAGAATGGGTCTGCTCAGAACACCAGTACTCAGTCATTTTGACACTCGCCTCTTCCTGTGTGAGACAGGATGGGGCTCCGATTCTGTTTCCTGTCACTCGCCGTGTATTTATATCAAGCTCAAATACTGCGACACTGATGGAGTGCCCACTGAGCCCCCCTGCCTATCAAAGACTTATTAGTCTGACATGGTAGCAGACATTCTGAGAGAGGGATGGTAAAGAGAAAGTCGTTGTCTGGAAAATATTGTCTGATACTGGGAGCAATGACTACTTAGTTCGGTTTTTAATGAATAGAGGTAAGTACAGTGGAGATGTCAAAGGTTAGCACAGACCTTAGTCAAAGCAAGAGAGTTTCTACAAAGAAAGACATATCTGACTTTTAATTTCATTTAGGAATCACTGTGAAGTGAAGCTCCTTCAGTTCACTGTGATTTGCAAGTCAAGGAGCATAGCCGTGGTCTATCATTATCAGTGTCATTGCACCCTTTAACATTTTCATTGTCGTATTATTATAAGACAGAATGAAAGCTAAATATAAGCTTTTATTGAACATTTTACCAAGCAAAATATCAAACAATGACTGGACTATTAAGATTTTTTTTAACATCTTTTTGAACAATATTACATGTGTAATAATAACAGGTCTTTATGTAGTGGCATATCCTCAAACTAAAAATGTCTTAGTTATTATTTCCACACTATATATAGTGTAAATAATTTACTAAATGTGTTTGTATCAAACAATAACCATCCAGTTTCCCCTCTTGTTGATGCTATTTAGTTCACTGTGTATCTTTAGATTTTAATACGGCCTGTCCACAGCTTGTGAGTCTCTCTCTTTCCCCTCTGCTCCTCCTTCCTCTTCCCTCCTTTTCATTGTCATGTCACTCCCTTCTGATGCACTGTTGGCTAATCAGACATCCTGTGGCTAATAATAGGCCACTCTTGTGTAAAGGGTAGCGGGAGCTCATTTTCATGGAGCTATTAAATCTTCACTACACTTAGCATCTCCGTGGCTAATAAACAGTGACAGCTGTGGTCTAATGGTCCAGCCGCCAACACTCCCATCAGTGATGTGCAACAATTAATTACCAATTTTTCAGGGGTTGCAGGTTCTTGACAGGGAGGCCCCATTCAAGTGGATATCCCTTTGACATCTGGTATCTATTTAGTTCAATATCACTTGTTACAATATTAGGAGATGACTTATTAGTGGTAACAGACATGATTCAATCAGTTTGGGAAAGTGAAAGGGATCTTAACATGGGAACTTTTGGGCTGCAAAATCTGTCTGAGAAAATGAGACTTGGTAATTGGTTTCTCAACACAAGCTTTTCTTGCAAAGTTGTGACTCTAAATGTGAGGTAAGGAACTAAGGGACTAAATTTCTATATTACAAATAAGGCCTTTTTATGCATAAGAATCTGACGAAAAACTAGCGATGACATTGGTTATTGGTCCCATTTCAGTGTGTTTCTGTTGACTAATTCATGAATAGTCTTTTTTATAATTGAAATACATGATGGTCTATAAATAAGTGAAGTAAGTAAATGTCAGAGCCATAGTGAAGTTATGACTTCAACAGTGCTCAGAGTTTCCAGTCTTATTCAGCTAAGAAGTGATAGCATATGGACTTTGCCTCATCCTTCATAAAAAACCACCACATTTAACACAGGCTTCCTTTACATAAACTTTGAAACATTATTCACCAGAAAATAAGAAATGATGTATGAGAAAATAATTGCAGATTCATATGAAGCTCGCAAAGGTGGTGTATTGATTAATAAGAATAAAGACATATATTAAAATATTCATCATATTCATATTCAAGTATATTACAAGTATATTGCTAACGTCACTATTCAATTTTGTTAGTGTCAAGTAAGGGCTAAGCGGTGATTACAACATGATAGTTATAGTCAAATCCAAAATGACTATACAATATTACAGTTAATTACTATACTTAACAAACAATTTGTCACTTCAAAATGCTTACATGTCACTGCTTTAGAGGAAACAGCTTGATTTTAATTGTGGCTGGGAGCTAACAAACAACTGTACAACTCTAAAAATTGTGTTAATTAACCAGGCAGTTGAGCACTATGGCATTGTGCCATTTGCAGCATAGAGAAATACTGTTTAGACAATACTTCCGTGCAGCTTAATGCAATCTGTGCATCAACAGATACAAATCCTCCAGGCTTGCTTTAGCCTGTGGCAACAGGATGATGGTAAATCCTGACAGATATGAGGGTGGTGCATCAGAAGGTGTGATATCAGCAGACAGAGTGTGAGTTGTTCCTGAATGTGAGGGGTTAGTGCCTCTGCTCAGACAGCTCACTTGGTCAGTTTAAATTATTTACAGGTTGCGTACTGTTTTATCGTATTAGACATATAAGAAACACTTAGGATGAGAGTGGGGACAATGGAGAACTCTGTAAGGGGAATATACAGCATGAATTTTAAATGCAGATTACATAAATTTTATGCAAGTAATTATTCACAACAGTATCTTCTAAAGCCAATTGCTCTACACAGAATTAAGTGATTTTGAATAATTGAGTTATTTAACGTCAAAAAGTTTCAAACAGGTGATCTCAAAACAAAGAATCAAAAGAAAGACTCAAAATGTTTAGTGAAAAATGTATGTGAGCACTACAGCACTACAGTCAGTTTGCAATTCTGTTTTGTTACTTAATCAATTACCTAAAATTGTTTAAGTTATTATAACTATCTGTTTATGATACAAAGTATGGTTCTTTAATATTCAGGCAAGATGCCTTTTTCAACAACTCTGACCGAATGTATAAATGTACTGCAGTGACAACATCCGTTTATGTTACCATTTACTTTTCTCTTTTGCCCTTCTGTCAGTTGAGTAAAAAGTAGCTTTTAGTTGCATGACTTAAGAAATCAAAGTGCAGCTTGTTGTGTGGTTGGTGTTTGTCTGAGTTAAAATGTTGGTGCCATTATATAGGGACTACCAAAAAAGATAAGAAGTGCTTATCACCAGCTAAACCATTATTCCCACATGAAATCCTATCAAGCACAGTTAAAACAGGGATTACCACCTGACCCCATATAGTATGTGCCACCAGCCTCACCTTGCTGTAATAAAGAGCACAATTACGACCACTTGTTGTTCATCGACGTTCATGGAGACAATTTATCCTGAGGGTCTGTAGATCTCTAGTACTTAAAGACTCATTTTAAAACCAGCTGTTAGACTGAGTATATTATTTAAACAGTGAGCATAGAGGGAGAAGCCATCCCTGTCACGCTGCAGGGGCTCTGAACTTCCATCTCTTCTGCTGTCTCCTCCTAGTCCCCATGTTGATGCATGTGGAATAATGGCCTATAATTTACCCAGACACGACAGCTTAAATATGCGTTTCTCCAAGCTGTTTTGTTATTGTCAACTACCCTGAGCAAAGAATACGATTTAAAGTGTGCTTGTATCTTGAAAGCCTTGCAGTCTTTGATAGGGAAGAAAAGAAAAGATAACACACAGCATGCAGTGGATATGTGATGTCTGAGCACAGGACTTGATTTTGCATAGAGTGCAAATTGGTACAATTTCTCTGTCAAACTTTACACAGAGTGGTTCTGAGATTAAATGAAATTATAATTACATGACTAACAACAGAACATAAATATGTTGAAGACAACTGAGTGATAAATGGTTCCACTGTGTGTGTCTTAGATCATTTTTACCAGATCAGTTTGCATTTCACTTGGCTGTGCATATAAGTTCTTTATGCTGTATAATGTGTAAAATGTCATGCTTCTATATGCAGAACCCATGTCAAGTTCCAGTATGTTCTCTCATTGTTATGTCACATTTGACTCAGCATAAATGAGACCCTGTCTGCAAAAAGAAATTACATGCACAAAGCTGTCACATATTATTTATGAAGACATTCACCCGCTCCGCTTCAAGAAATGTGTGACTAAATTGTTGATATGCACACAAACAGTGTGTTGTAGACTCAGGTTAAAAGGCTAAACAACCAGCTGAGTCTCCGTACCCATCAAAGTACATACTGAACACTCTGTTCCAAGACTGGCCTCTTGTTGGGTACAGACTAGGCAGGCTGTTGATGAGAATATCCCCCAGGTTAGATGCAGCTCATAATTATATATGTAAATGAAAAACCTGGGGATTCCTGCAGTTTGTTTCCTCTGAACATTTGCTATGTGTATTACACTTTCCATTAGCTTCCAGATTTATGTATAGCAAATACATCCCTAGGCTAATTTGGTTAATTGCAACTACACTTTCTCCCCCCTTTCCCTTTCCCACAGGCCTGAATTGGTATTGAGAGTATAATGTGGACAAGAGCTCTCGCAGAAGCAGAGCATGACAACTCTAAACATCATAGCACAAAGACTCATATCCCCACTGTTTCAGTATTGCTTTGAAAAAAAAAAAGCTGTCAAACAGACAAAGGAGAAGCTTAAATTTCAGCAGTAGTGGGTGAATTTGATTGTGGGCTTTGTTAACTCGAATCAATAGAGAACTGCTCTAAGAGGGTTCTTTTTTAAAATACATATAAAGATGTTAGGACCAGAGCTTAGGACCACACACAGCTAAATAATCTGCACTCATAAAGCCTTGCAAACTAGTTTAATACCTACTCCATTACGAGTAATGATAAAGTGCCAATCGGCACGCTCTAATAGATGCAATTGGCAAGCTCCTGAGAATTCAGAACTGTTCAGGCTTGTTTAGAAAGTGACAGGGAAAAATAAAAGCAGAATGAAATGAGACTGGTTGTTATTAAGTAATAACATAATGAAGCAGAAAGACTCTATTATGTCTTCTGAGAGTCGTCACTAAGTTTTAATTGTTGTCTAAACTACAGGAATTGCAATTACAACACAGAATTTTTCAAAGGTTGAAGCACATGTAGTAGGGGGTGAAAACAACTTAAATTATGGCAACTAAAGCTTTAGGGACTTTAACTATTGTATTACTACTGTTTACTATGGAACATGAATATAAAACCCATTGCATTATGTTCCAGTTCTGTGCACTAACACCAAACAGACTGACTGTGACATTGCAATAAACACAGCATGAATCAGAAAAGACACTTCAATACACTTTCTACCTACAGGTCTCCTAAACTACTCTACAAAATATCCTTACATACACTGTTATCCAAACAGGTAATCTGAGCTAGATTGAAGGGGGAATGAAACAGTTTAGGAAAGCAGTCTCTTCACTGCAGACCATAATTACACTTGTCCTCTTCTTTGTGCCAGAGGGAGAGAGTTTGTAAGCATGTAGTCTTGGCAGAAGACTTACCCAGTTGGACATCTATAACACTGGCCTGTCTCTCAGTAGGGAAGAGGACCTTTGGTGGTCTGGTTGTGAGCAGAGCTGAAAGAGAACAAGCACACATGAGCAATGGGACACACAGCAGGGGCAAGAGAAACAGTTCTCTGTGATGCCGATTACACAGCAATTCCCAGTGCGTTGGGCCTGCAGGTTAAATTGAAACTGAATAGTTAAAGCTATCGTCAGTGGTTCTGTGTGTGCATGTGTGTGTGTGTGTGTGTGTGTGTGTGTGTGTCTGTATGTTTTTTTTTTATCACTGTTGTAATGCAGGCCAGTGATGACCTCCGGAAATAGAAGTTGCGTTAAGGGTCTTTGAGCCAATAGTATTGCAGGGTTGAGTTAAGTTCATAGAACAACACAGTTAAGTTGCACTGACAGCCTGTTTTATGACAGAATCACCCCTGCAGGACAAAAACAAAAAAAAAAGCAGATTGTGCACGTGTGTGAGAGAAGAAAATACATAATTACGTTATTCATAGGTTTATCAGATTTTGAGAAACTCCATATACTGTAAATGTAAAAACATTCAGCCTTATATTCATCAAGTTTGTTTGTATAAATGTAGAGGATATGGCAGAAGTGTTGTGTGTTTCTCTGTGCATTTAGGCTAGCTCCAACGCAGAATAGCACAAGTGCCTTTGGATGATCCCCATATTTCAGTAACCCTCAAAAAGATGAATAAAAGGAAGACCATTTGAGTGTGTAATGCTCTAATTTATTCGATAATGCTGTAGTGTTAAGGGGTACTTTACAAATGCAAATGTTAATTGTAAGTAGACTGATAACGTTTCAATGCACATGGTTAAATTGTGTGTGCACCAGACCAGGCAAGAAGTTTTACAGGTCTGCTGTGGCAGTGAAATTGAAAGATGCAATCAGTGGCTCAAGACAGAGAACACAATGAGAAAGATAACTATAACAGTTAAAAGCATAGCATTAAATGACGAATGATTTCATAAGATGAAACTCATTAGAGGTTTACATTAATGATGAATATTCACAATAAAAAAAAGTGTTTGTGTTTGTAAGTACTTTATTAGTTATTCATGTCAATTTAATGCGTTAAAGTGTTAATGAAGGGTGTGTTAAGCAACTATAAATTACATTATTCATGCATTTGCTTCTATTCAACATTAATGCCATAGCTTTGATTGTAATGTTATGTTCATTTTACTTCCTCTGCTGCTGTAAAGAAGAAACAGCTAGTTAAGATGAATGATGTTAATGAGTCACTATCTTGACATCACTGAACTTTTCATATTCATATTTAATATGTTCAGAGCTTAAAAGACGGAGCAGCAACAACAAAAAAGAACAAACCAAAATTGACGAGCTAAAACAAATACCAACTGTGGACATGAGATGATAACAGGAGACTGTGGGTGTGGTTAAAGACGCTGCTGACTGAAAGCGCCGTACATTGTCAAGAAATATTGACTCTGCAATACAGAGTTATCTGGTTATGACTGTGTCATCCACGGAAGCCATGCTTGGTGGAAAAAAGATACAGCTCCAGTTAGTTTATTCAGCATATTCAGGAAGGGGAAAAAAGGGCTTCGGTCCCTCGCTGTAACCTTCAGTTCAAGGAGAGCACGGGAAAACCGTACGTTGTGAAAATTCTTATCTTTTGGGGGCCTCTGCTTAATTTTGCCTCTCCATTGTATGCGGAACGCAGGCACGGGAGTGAGGGATGAAGCCGGGACCCCTCATCCATCTTGGGGGGACAGCTGCAGCTTTAGCATGCAAATGAAAGCTATCATTCTTGTCAACAGCGAGCCAGAGAGCACCCGTTCCTGCTTAATATTCCTCGTCCAGTCAGACCACCCTTGTTTTGTGCTAGGCTCTCTGTGTGCCCCTCGCTCCCCTAATACCCCACCTGAGGCTGGACTCCTATCTCCTGTTCCACCTTTCTCAGCAGCTTCTTCTATACATACATAGAGAGAGATAACACAGGCGTCACAGTGCACATAATTATTAAGCAAATGCACTGCCATGTAGAAATGTTAATGGTGTTTGAAGATATGAGGTTTACATGAAGCTGGGAACAGCCTTGGGGATGAATGTTTATGTGCTTGCCGTGTTGACACAGTGATCTCTCTGTTCGCCACTGCTGCTTTGTGGCTCCCAGTTGGCTTGTTCTGCTGAGTGGATTTATAAACATATTAATCAGATACTGCTCCAGATAGTACAGAGGCTACTCACTTTCATCAGTTAGCCTGCAAAAGCGCATCGCGATCACAGAATAAACTTCATAAAAATTCATTAAAAAAAAAATCTTAAGTAGAAAAGTAATGTAACTACAGAAATATAAACATTTGTCTGAATATACCACAAGCTGAAAATACAATAAAAGCAGCCAGAACTTTAGATCTACATTTGATGTACAGGCTTTCTAATAACTGTGTCATATGTACATAGAATTGGTCACTCACTAGCTAGGGACAAACAAACAAACACACAAACAGCAGTGTGTTAAAATAACATGTAGACAAATATGAAGTTTTTTCCCCCCCTAATTTACAATAATTAAACAATCTAAAAACATTTTAAAAAAGCAGACAAACTCTTAGGCTATTGCACTTGTGAATCACCAGGCCACTGTTGGAATATGTAATTTAATTGTGTTTATTTTTACTCAGTCTACTGATGCAATACAGCTAGATGCTGTTTTCACACAAATGGACTCAGAGTTGGGTGTGGACTCTGTAGGCAGTCAATGAAAGTAAGGACCAGTATTGTCAGAGATACATGCTTCTCCTCTGTTTGTATGAGACAAAACATGCCAGTGTACACTTGTACCTCTCAGACTGCTACTCTATAGCTTGGCCATTCTCCCATTCTTTGAAAAGCTGATATTCACAGTCAAATCAGCACACCTCTCTCTCCCCATCCACTTGGTGCACCTTGCCACTGAACTCTTCATTAAGAGAATTAAATGAAAATTGAGCAATGAACATATTTTCCTAAGGGCATTATTAAAATTAAAAGCTAAGTTTTGATGAACTTGTCTAAAGTTTCCCTTGTTTTTCAAGGTAATTTGGTTAATTGCTGCCCTGAACCACCATCAATACTTCAGTCTGTGTAAATCTAACAGATGGATCAAGTCCTGTTGTTCTACACAGGGCTCTTGTGCTTTCTGTAACGGCAGGTCAATCACTTTGAGATATATTGTTTCTCTCTTTGTCGGGTTGCACAATCTGCAAGGCTTGGGATTTAAAAGCCAAAAGCAGCAGGATAGCCTGTTTGATACAATCTTGTAACAGACATCAGGTAATATAGTTGATAGAGGACAATCTAAGAAAAAATATGCCTACAAAGGTAATACTGTGTGCTTTACATGCTTTCTGTCTCAAAGTCACTTTCTACAAAGTATTACTATTTCACCCAATGTTTAGATTCAGATACTTTCTCATTTATACAGAATTGGTACAAAGAAGTAACATCTTAAGAACACCATTCAGAAATATAGTTGTAACCTAATGATAGCTCTGAGTGGTACTAAGCTTCTTCTTTACAAATACTGACCAGGACATTTGTAGTGGAAGGGCATTGTTCGTGGTTTACCTCACACCATTGGTGAGTTCTTGAACAATACTTTGTTGATAGTCAGTGATTTTAGAGTCAAAGCAGTAACCTACAGCATGGTAAAAAACAAAAACAAAAAAACTATCAAATTAATTTCACCTTTCATAACTTAGTATGCATTTTTTCCACTTTTGATATAAATCTGACTTATTGAATGTTTGAAAATACTTGCATGTCTTTGAGTATATCATAAATACATTAACACTGAAAGCACTTATTCATAGATATGATCATTCCGTATGAGAAAGGATGACTGAAAAGACAGAAGAGTCCCACTTGCTTTCAGCAAGCGGCTTTATGAACCATAGTAGGTTGCCATGGAAATAAACCTCCTCATCAGTAGCTATATTGCACAAAAAAAGGTTTAACATAAGCCTTAGGTTATGATGGATAATTACTCAATTTCCATTTGTAACACCAGCCTCTGGTCAGCAATTTGACCAAAAAAAAAAAAGTTTTAGGGAGAAATGGCCCCCTTACTGGGTTGAGATTCTAATGAGGTTAATGGTGTGAACTCATCAGGTGGTCTTCAAACATATTTAAACTACTACTCTGGAGAGTCTACTTTTACCCTGCCTTAAAAATCAACTCAACAAGGACCTCTATCAACAATTTCAAGGAAGCCCTCATGGCTTAATAAGGACCTGAAAACTGACCTTCAGATGAGGATTAGACAGAAATAACGATTTGACTGATACTGTGTAGAGCGATGATTTGGCTGAGATTTTACTAACATAAATCCTATAATGGTGGTTTCATGACTGCCATACCTTACAAGAAGAACTTGACTAAAGTTTTCAAACCTTGAGAACTTTCTTTAGGAACACACAGTGTACACATGACAAAAGAGTCACTGCAGTTTTACAGAAGAAGGAGATTTACAGACATTTGTTACATTTTTAACGGAGCATGCTCGAAAGATTAAACCCAACCAACTCAGTATCAGTGACACTACAATAGAAACAATTCAACAAGTACCTTTCTCCTGAAAGCAGGAAAAAGCTTAATTTATTCCTCTAATTACAAAACTATCACCGGAGAAAGGGTTCACTTGTTTATGTGCACGGTGCATTCTTCAAGTGTAAGATGATCTGAGCAGATGGCAACTTTCAAGTGATCAATGCCTTTAATGTGTCTTACAGCAATTTTTTTCTTCAAGTGATAGAACTGATCTGTCTCAGTTGTAGTATTTGATCTGCTGAAAATTCCCTTGTACCCCTTTGATTTAATAAGAAAAGAATTTACCATATCTTGATGAACTAGGTCAAGTGTTGATGAAGGGTATTATTGATCTTAAAAATCCTTACTCTGGAAGCTTAGATGGCTCAAATAGCTAAGTTTTTGTTGTCCTCTGCTAATTTGAAAGAATTTAGGTAGGACAGGTCCTATAATGGAGCTTCTCAGACCCGTGTACACAATACTGTACACATCTGTACACATACAGTACGTGTATATGTACATCTACACTGGGTGTAAAGAACAGTGTCTATACTGGACATGTCCTGACACATTCTCTAAAACATGATGTATCGCTGTCTAGGATAAATTCCATTAAACTGTTGTTTTCCCAATCCAACAAAAGCAAAAACATTGTTCCATTGTTTCACAGAGTGTGTCTTATACCATAAAAAGTTGACTCAATGAAATAGTTGAGGTTTGAGAAATGAACTGGTGGTTTCGAAAGAGTGTGACAAGGTGTCTTTTTTTTTCTCATTTACAATCTTCTGCGCGGCTTTGTGCAAGCTCTTCAGAGAAGAGCTAAACTTTTCAGAGGCTGACAAGACATATAATGGTCATGCTTGTTTTATCTCTCTTCATGTGGGCTTTGGCAAGCTCTCATTTTGAGAGTCTGAAAGCATGAGGTATGGGAGAAGGTGTCGTACGGACTCGACAAACTCATTTCTCTTTTAAGTGCTGCAGTATTTTCATGAGGATGAGCAAGAATGGGAGCTCTTTGGTCACACAATCCTCCAGCAGCAGACTGAAGCCACAGAGTGAGCTGCTCAGACACTTACTTTATAGATACAATATCAAACAGAGAGCGCTTAGGTTGTATTTGTTATTGTTGTTGTTATTATTAATGACGCTGCTGATGAAACTGTCTTTAAAAGGTTATCCTGATGAGAAAGCAAGTATGTAAATAAAATGACAACCATGGGAGACTAACTACAGTCTAAAGCAAAAAACAAACAAACAAGAATTAACAGAATGAGTAGAGATTTGATAACTCAGTTTATTAAATGGAAAGAGAAAGTTTATATGATCATGAATAGTTCAGTGAATGTCACAAAATGATGATGATGATGATGATGATGATGAAGTTGACAATGATATTGGTTAGAAGGGTGGTTGACATATTATAGGGTAATATGTCTGATATATTTAGCCACTTTCCACACATTTTCTGAGAAAAGTCTTCCATTCAGGCACATACATCAATCTACAATCAGTCAACTTTTTAAAATCCAGTTTTTCAAGTATTATCCCCATACAGGATAACAGGATTTGTGAAATCTAAATAATCAACAGAGGACATGAAACATCATTCAAAATAATGACCTCAGTAATGTTTAATTTATGTCTATGTACATATGTTTGTAGTACAAAGTCTTTTGGGATCGGGAGACACGATATCTCTCTGGGCTGCTAAAACCCTAAAATCGACCCAACAGATGTAAAATATGAGCTATTCTTTGTCAAATGCCCAAAAGGTAATTTTTTCTCTGCTGTTAAAGAAGTTATGTGCACTTGGAAAACATATGCACTTTGAAAACAGTTTCTTTTTTCTTTTTTGTTTGTTTTTTTCAGCTGCCAATTTACTGTATGTTTGAAAAAAAAAAGCTGCAAAGAGATTTGATGCTTCTCTGACCAACTATGACTGTGGACAACTCCTCTTACCATCATTAAAGCAAAAACAGAAGACTCGGTGTGATATTCCCCAAACAACATCTCTGTCTCTGTAGAGTTAAAAGTGCTCCTTGTTAAGACACAACTTGTGTACAATTAGTAAACTTGTTTAATTACACACTTTGTTAAAACTTTTCCTATTAATTCTTCAGATAAAAGTGTCTTCAGAGAAACTTTAAGCAGTACGTCAGTTAAATATTCAACAACTTGTTAAAAATGCTGATGGAGCAGTTTCTACCTAGTACTTCGTATCTCACTTTAAGACTGATGACTCAGTCAATGCCTTGCAAAGACAGCACATAGAAACCACGAGAACGAGTTCTTTGACACCAAATTACAGGCATCAAAAACCCTATGATGAAAAAAGGTGCTCAGTTCCTTTTAAAAAGTGGGTTTCTATATTCAAATACTCATTCTAAAACCTATAGAATGCTCAGCAATAAGCTCATATTCCACATCACTTTGAGTTTAAAAAATTGAGAAACTGAGCTACTTCTATATTGCACAGGAAACGGAGGGCTTTCTTACCAGGGCTCACACGAAAGGTGTTCCCTTTAGGAACAGAGGCTTCAGAAGCTCTTTTTTTCATGCACACACACACACACACACACACACACACACACACACACACACACACACACACACACACACACACACTCAATTCACATCATGCAGTCACAAACAGATGGCAAAACCATTTTGTTTTTGTCCCAGATTAAGAGATGTGCGTGATTCAGTGACATGATTGTGGAGGTGTACAACTATCTAGATTTACCACACCTTATTAAATCACATTATTTAACCTGTGCTTGGGTCTAACAACTTGGTAAAATATTCTGAGCTATAAATATTCTGTAAAATATTATGCAGTTGCAGGTTTATATGTTTAATGATGACTCACTGAGAAAATGCCAGAATGCTTACTGTATTCAAATGACCACATTTACATCCTTTCTTCTACTTGAATACTATGTATATATCCAGCGTCATATATTTGTGAAATGACTGATTAAATGCTAATGAAATTATTGAATTTGTCCAGATGAATTTTATACACTCACTCTCACTCATTATCTAAGCCACTTATCCTGATTAGGGTCTCAGGGGGTGCTGGAGTCTATCCCAGCGCTCATAGGGCCAAAGGTGGGGAAACACCCTGGACAGGTTGCCAGTCCATCACAGGGCAGACACATAGTCAAACACATTCATACCTAGGGGCAATTTAGTGTCTCCAATTCACCTAACCTGCATGTCTTTGGACTATGGGAGGAAACTCACGCAGACACAGGGAGAACATGAAAACTACACACAGAATATTCCCACCCAGCCAGGAATCGAACCCAAGACCTTCTTGCTGTGAGGCGACAGCACTACCCACTTCGCCACCGTGCCGCCCTATTTGCTAATACAAAGAAACTAAATTGTCAATTCCCTTATCTCTGCCTAAATCCTGTGTCTATAATTCATTTGTTCATTTCCAGAGATGGTCTGATCATGATTGTGGCAGAAACACAAACAAAAATGTCTTTACATGTACTGGCCCACTTTGTCTTTATAATGTTATCCAAACTCCCCCAGTGGTCCTTCCTCTGGGAAAGGCCTGTCTTTCTGAAGGGACTCTGACTGGTGCATGTGCTGAGATTGCTGGTAAATATCATTATACACTTCATCTGCATTGGAAAGAATCTAGAAAAAAGACTTGTGCATTGACTATTGTGTGTGCTCTTGTCCAAGGCTTCCTTACGCATGATATTCCACTGCTGTAAATAAACCGGGATCATAAATAATATCCAGTTAACTAACACCTCAGAAAAAGGGAATACTGTAAAAGCCTATTAGCGATAAATCCTAAGATTGCATGTGATAAATTAACCTATTTTAAACAAATTACTACTCATAATGTCACGTGTCCTGCATCCAGTTCATTTGATTTACTAATCCTACAGTGGCCTACTGGAAGGAAATCAGCCAAAACAGTTGAAAGAATTGAACTGGCCATTCTTGGATGGCTGAAATAGACCAGCTCTTTGTGGCATGTGAAGCAGCCCTAGAGACTGGCACAAATTTGGGACAGATTGGTGTGGAACCAGTGGGAGCTGAAGCATGTCAGTCATACTGACAAGCTTCTCTCTCCCAAAGCTCATAGAACACTCTAGAACTCCTTTGGGATTAGATCACTTTGGAGTAGACAGGCCCAAAGGGGGTCAAGTCTAACCGAACTGAGAGGATTGAAGCACGTAAATCATATGAAAAGGAATTTTAAAAAAAGACCCCTGTGTTGAAAGGGACAGAATTTGGAATTTTTCTCTGAGAATACTGGAAAGTTTAGAGTGATATCAGAATAGAAAATTCTGTTGTTTGTGCAGCAACACTTCAGTCTAAAATGCCAAGAATGTTTTCAAATTACCAGTGAGTAGAAATTAGAAAACAAATGGTAGAGAGGACAACTTGTAACAAATACTTTACATCAAATTAGCTGGAAAACAGAACAGAATTGTTAATGCATTGCCAAACTTAGTATGAGCAGACACACATTTTGTCTCTCTCTCTCTCTCTCTCTCTCTCTCTCTCTTTCTCTCTCTCTCTCTCTCTCTCTCTCACTCTCACTCACACACACACACACACACACACACACACACACATACACATAAGCTCACACAGACAAAGTTTCTCACATCAGGTGTAAAGATGGCCCATGATGCCAGAGCATATGGGAGGCCACAGCAGGGGAGAAATTCTGTAGTCCTGTCTTTCTGGCATTTACAAAACGCTCACATTAGAGAGGATAAAAAAGTGGATTGGAAGTTAGCCATCTCTTTCTTCTTTAGATCCATGGTAGAAAGTAGAGCACCAAAATCTATGCCAGTCTCTGGATAAATGACCTTGTGTTAACCTGTGTTACATGCGTAAACTATGTTTCCAACTAGCGGCATTTGCGATTCTGTAGCATGATATGCCAAATCGCTGTCCGAGAAAATGGCACCTTGTCAGCTAGCTCTGCCAAACTAGATTAGCTGTGGGCTATTTACAAATCACTATAGTCACTAGTGTTTCCTTCAGGTTGAACCATTATTGGTATAGAATTCTAATGATATCAGCACAGTACTATATTCCAAAGTAACACCCTTCTTCCAAGCCACAAAGCTCCCCTTCCAACTGTGTGGCCTCACTTTGCTGAGTAAAACAGTTACAATAAAATGCCATCCCCTGTGCTCACTCATGCAGTGCATGCTTCATTCTATCAGTTTATTTGAACAAACATACATATTTCTCGACACGCAAGTTCAAAATCAGTTATGTCATGTCATGTCACAGGGAGAATGAAAATCGGGGTCCCATTCCGAGTTGTGCTACTCCACAGAACAGAGAGATTTCTCGAAGAGATCTCCTCTGCACCACTATAAGGCTGAAACCAAAGCTGTGGTTATAATTCTATAGATAAATACTTAGAAAATCTCTCAATCATTTATTTATGTCCAGGAAAATATATTACCACAACAAAACAGAACTGTCTCTTTCAGTGAGATTGAGAGCAGACAAGTGTAGCTGACATTTTATTAAGACTATTTAGGACTACTTAAAAGCTGCTGCAAAATATATTATTGCTCCTCCATTATGCATTCAGGATCGTCTATAGAAATCTGCATTCCTTACTTAAACATTGCAGTGATTAAACCTAGAAAATACTGTGTCTGTTAAGTAACATTTCATCTGAACACTGTGAATATAGAACATGTCTTCTAAGTGGATGAACTGTGAATTAAACAGTTAAAAGATGACAGTCCGCAGACATAATTATGCAGACATAATTATGCAGTCTATATAGGTTGAAATGAGGAGAATTCTTAAAATGTATTCATCGTGACTATGACGGTGTTTCACAAATTTATATCAAAACATAAAGTATCTTTCAGCTGACAAAACACTCTATTCCTCACAATAGATAGCAGCTGGTGTGAGAGTGAAGTTGACATTGGGCTGTATGGATTGTTTTCAGCTCCACTGAGCAGAAACTCAGACATAATTTTCATATTACGGTCATATTTCCCGTGTGGAATAAATCAGCATGGAACACAACTTTCAATCAGCATGGTACACAACTTTCAATAGATTTGAACATGGATCTCATATGTTGCATGGTCTCTAACTGAATCTGAAGTTTTAGCTAACACAGTGAATACAATATCTGTGGCCAGACAGAAAGAGCACTCTGATTTACCAACATGCTCTGCAACATGTTAACAATCGGATCATTTGTAATTGGTTTCAAGGAGCATAAGTACAATTATCCTGGACTAAATTCAAAGAGCTACATCCAACTGAATTTAAATCTATACTTCATCTCTTCAGTTGAAATAAACAGCAAGCTTCACACTTCCACTTTAGTTGATCAGTTTCTCAGATTGTCTGTACTTGTGACAAACAAATATGACACAATGAAATTCGCCCACACAAGTTGAAAGGAGGATTGCGAATGGGGGATGGGGTGGTGGTGGTGGGGGGGGTTGGACTGTTGCTGGAACACAGAGAAACATCAATCAGCGGTTGTTTTCCCAGTGGGCTTGCAGCTGTGTGTGGAGACGCTTGAGTAAGATGATAGATTCTGTTACCTTGTTGCCTGGCAGAGGGGGTTTATCCTCATTACATTAGTTGCTTTTTGTGAAGCTCATTTTGCCAAGCAAGTGCACCTCACATGAGTGCCATTGTAACCACAGCTATGGGATTTAAACAGATGAGCCTGTTGAAGTATTAAGGAAGGGAATTCTGTGTCAGGGCTTCGCAGTTTCTTGTGAAGTTCCTGCTTGTGAATTTCAGTTAACATTCACATTAACAGAGGTTTTGACCGTACAAACATCACTGCCTTCAACTGCAATGAAAGTAAATGAGAGAGAGAGAGAGATGAACAGAGACAAAATACGGTGAGTTCTCAAGTAGCAAGAGCTCATGAAGAGAGAGAGAGAGAGAGAGAGAGAGAGAGAGAATAAGAATCCTTTAGTATTGCATACACACCAGCAGATGACAGTGTGCCTCCTTAGGAAATGGGGTGGGATTTCTTCCACTTTCTATTTTTTTTTTTTTTTTTAATTTTTTTATCAGAATATTAAAGGTGAATGATTTACGATTAATACCTTGCCTCTGTCTGCTGCTGAAGTGAAAAATGAGATGGTGAAGTGGCCATTAAAACAGCGTTATCACTACATTCCAGTTACAGTACTTGGAGGGAATGACTTACACTAAGGGATGATTGTCATTGGTCTCTGTTAATCAGAGTTTCCATGCAGGCCAAGGTAAAAGCGCAGACAAACAACGGAAGGCTTCCTGTGCTGACAGGAATTAGGAAAATGAAGGAATAACACGTTGGTTTCAATGCTTTATTTTTAGCAAATAACTCACTTAAAAGTTAGTGTGGGGTGTGAATAATATTGGAAGAGCTCTACAGGACACATTTCTGCTGTGACAATGCTCATTAATACTACATTGCATGACTGTTCAGTAATATTCAGCTGTTCTTGAAAAAATCTGAGTGGAATTTCATGAGCAGAACTTGAAACTTCACAAAACCACCACAACAAATAACACATGCAAAAGATAAGTGCAGTAAACATTAAAATTGGTTTATTACAGATAATATTGTCACAAGAAATGGCATCTGGCAACACTTTAAGCAATCTGCTAAATATTTATTTGTCACTTTGGCAGTTTTATGGTGGTTTGATTTATATGTCAGTCTGAAGCCTACTCCCACAATAAAAACAGACATGACAGTGAAGGTATCACAGTCATATAGATTACACGGTTTTGCTGTGATAAACGAATACACAGCAGAAGCTCAGGTGAGCGTAATCAACGACTTTAGTTAACCAATAATAAATCTAATGACCGTTTCTAAATGAAAATGCAAAATAAAGTCCAAACACAGAGCACAAATGCAGTCTCGTGGGGATTCCTTATGTAAGAAACTGATTCTGCAAACAAATGCTCATTGGAACTCTTCAGGCAGGTACTTCCCTGTTTGAAGAAGCTGTTGTGCAGTGTGAGGTAGTTTATCCACAGATCCAATATTGTTGAGGGTATTGAGTGAGTGTCTTGTGGGGACATGCTGAGAGTGCAGAATGGCCAGTTTTATGGGCCTGTCACCAAAGGGGCTATTCCTTTTCCAAACACACTCACTGGCCTGTCAGTCAATGTACACAAACACACACATGTACACACACACACACACACACACACACACACACGCACACACACACACACGCACATACGCACATACGCACATATGCACACACACGAGTACTACAAGTGCAGTTGTGCAGTGATAAGTGAGAGTACAACAGTGCATTACATACCTAAGATGATGAGTCAAGGATCACTGTTGCAAAAACAATATGCTGTGCTGTGCATTAAAATACTACTGCAAACTAACGATCTCTTGATTCAGCGCAGAATTCTTCAGGGAACTCACACCTTGCCTTCAACTAATTTCCTTTTGTGCAAAAAGGCTAACAGGGCAGTACCAGTATGTTTTCACTAAAATTTCTCAGTATTCTCTGGTGAATTTCAAACATTCAACTACATTAATATTGGCCCTCATCACTAGGGTTTTTTTTCTAATCAAATGGACAGCTAAAACGACAAGTCCAAATTTTGCCTCTGGACTTATACAGGTTAGTTGTCATTTCTGTGTTTTTAAGTACAATTGAAATGATCTTTTGTGATGATGTCTCCACAATCGCAATTTCTTGAACAATC
This sequence comes from Chanos chanos, assembly GCF_902362185.1. NCBI lineage: Eukaryota > Metazoa > Chordata > Actinopteri > Gonorynchiformes > Chanidae > Chanos > Chanos chanos. The sequence goes on from NC_044496.1 coordinate 42,862,638, forward strand.
TGTAAAATGTAATTTCATTAATATAACACCAGAAACAGTAAAACTTTCTGTCCAGAAAGTCTCAAGAAAATCTAGACAGAATTGGTGGCGATGACTAAGGCAGTTTTTCTTATTCAAATCAAAACAGACTTATTCAGTGACTGTAAAACTGGGCCATTAGGAAGAGTAGGAAGAGCTTCCTTTGCTTTAGCATAATCATGTCTTTCCACCGACCTTGAGCATAGCAAGCAAATCAAAAGATGACAGTGGGAGTTTCTTTAATAGATAGTTTACAAGCTTGTTGATATGTTTTTCATCAAAATAAGTACACGAGTTACATAAAGTCAACAAATGTTACTTAGAATCACTGATCTAAAACATAGCATTAAACCATCAAAATGACACATTAACTCTTATTAAGAAGTAAAACAGTTAATACTTTAAACATATTTAAAAAATAGGATGGAATGGAACCTAATATTAAATTTATCTATTCAAAAGCCTACAGAATACAAGTAAAATGTCAAGTGTGAGTACAATCAATATAAAGTAAAGATCTAATTGGGACTTTTGGACAAATATATCTGAAGCTATGTACTCACAGCAGATTTTACTGTTTTACTGCACTGCTTCTATAATAATAATAATAATAATAATAATAATAACTTTATCTCTGTACATGAAAAAACGAAACAATTTTTGCCTAACATAATCATGAACCAACCACCAGTTTCTCACCAATCACTCAACTCTGCTGTCAGACCTTTGTCGGTCTATGATTTCAGCATCCATCTTCAGAGGGCGTACTTGTGAAGATCAGAAAGCAATACTGATGGGCCCCACAGGAGCAAGACCAAGTGGTGCCAGTGCTACAAGCTGGAGGGCCCTTGCCCTTTAAAGCAGGTGGACATATGGCATCCTGCACCTGACTGACAGAGTTCACCCCTAACAGATTGGATCTCCATGTGGCCCAAGGATAGGTGAAGTACCGTTCACAGTGATACAGTTGCTTCCAAGACGCCACTTTATTCCAATTCAAAAATAAACAAACAAAGCAAAAAAGTTTGTGTGTGTGTGTGTATGTTTGTGTGTGTGTGTGTGTGTGTGTGCGCGCGCGTGTGTGCGTGTGCTTTAAAGTGTAGCCTTGGGAGAACGAGAGAATGAGAGAGAAAGATAAAATGAGAGACAGAAAGGGGAGAGAGAACCCTCTCGCAAAAGCATGTCTTTTAAAAGTCATCGCCGTTCAGGCATTTAGATACACATCAACTACTGAACACATTTTCCGAAGCAACACATTTCATTCTAACGTTGCCTCATAGATGATTCAAATATTTTTGGCTCTAAAGGACAAACTTTAGCTACATAGTCTATATTTTTTCCTCCAGTCTCCATCTGAGACAACAACATACCACTATAATCTCCATCAGAGTGCAAAAGGAGGAAACTATTACTGGGGAGAGAATGAAAAAGACCAGAAGTCCATAATGCCAAGTTATGAAATGCCAGAATACATAAGACTAAGATTTTCTCTGAGATGAAAGACAGGAGCTAAAGTGCAATACCTCAGAACAATTTTCATTGATTTGAATTGCACAGAATTCATTCAGTGTTATTAAGGTTCTCAAATGTGCTTTGTGGTTCCAAGGAGAGAGTTCTGGGGCCAGAAAGGGTGCAGTTTTATTAATTCATTCAGTGCTGTGACAGAAGAATGATTAGCATTTGCCTTCAGGAACCATTAATCTAAACACAGAAATATCAGAGTTATCAGAGTATCAAGGCTATTAAATATTTTCCTTCAAATTATTTTCAAGAATCATGCATATGTACGACATTCACCCAAAGGTCAATATTTTGCAAGTCCTTCAAGGTCAGAAATGGGGATCCTTGATTCTGCATGCTATTCTGAAAGTTCATCGTTTAAGATGAAGATGCTTGTTTAATACCACTGTCTAGCTGTAAATTATAGAAAGGAACACATATCTGACACGTTGTTTAAGGATATATACCTTGCAAATTGTCAGGACATATGTGTGCATGCTTGCATGTCAGACAAGCAATCAGCTCACAGCCTCTCCTTGTTCTCTTTCAAAGAATGATAAAGACTTTTTATGAGTTGGACCAGAGAGAATTTCCTGACCCACACTGCAAAAGCCCATTACTGCACCTTAATAGAGGTCATTTAACTTTACTTGTGTGGATAATTCTCTTCCTGGAGATTCTGCTCTAAGGTTAAAAGTGGTAATTAAGTAGTAACAATTTCTGTAACTGTGTAAATTAAAACACATAAAAGGTCTAAGTAAATTTGCAGGCTGGACTCACATTTGACTCCAATTTTCCTTTCAGAAAAGCTATATAATTCATTGAATTTGTTACTTTAAGCGTGTGGATGGGGAATTGCATGAACAATGTAAAACACTAGGTTGCTTTATCAAATGTGAGGGGCATTAGCAGTAAAATATGACATTGGCCTTGTTCAACTTGCCCTTACTTATTCACTGAAGGATTTGCTCAGGCGCAGTGAACAGAAAGTCACATTGCAAGAGCTTGCACCAATCAAGTTGTCAACAAAAAAGCATTCAGTGGGTCTAACCCTCCCTGACTGTGGCCTGCATGCCCTGCTGCCAAGTGCTGGGAAAGGATGATTGGCATGTACATAATGCTGCATGGCTGTGAAATAGCTGTGGAGAATGTTGTAAAGGGGAATCAGGAAGACGGCAAGAGGGAGGACAGAGAGTGGATCCGGCTCTCTGTGATGGTGGTCTCTCAGCGTAGGCTCAGCACAGAGAAAGGGCTTTAATCTGGCGCACGTGTGGGCAGCTCTGCACGCTGTCACCATTAATGAGCTACGTCTGATTATGTATCAAATCGGTAATGGCTTATGAGAAGTATCTAATTGACCGGAGCCCTGGCACTGCAAAAGGGACCCATCGGTGGCAGCCCCATCTGCAGCTATGTCTGTGTTACACACTTGGCCTGTCCTTCACATGGAACTGGCCAGAAAGCCTCAAACACACAAATACTTACACACACACATAAACACACGCGTACACATGCACACACGCAAATACACACACACACACACACACACTATACACACTCAATTCACATCATGCAATAACAAACCAGATGGCAAAGCCATTTTGTTTTTGTCCCAGATTAAGAGATGTGCGTGATTCAGTGACATGATTGTGGAGGTGTACAACTATCTAGATTTACCACACCTTATTAAGTCACATTATTTAACCTGTGCTTGGGTCTAACAACTTGGTAAAATATTCTGAGTTATAATTATTCTGTAAAATATTATGCAGTTACAGGTTTATATGTTTCATGATGACTCACTGAGAAAATGCCAGAATGCTTACTGTATTTGAATGACCACATTTACATCGTTTCATCAGTATCTGAACATATTTCTTCTTCTATTTGAATACTATGTATATATCCGGTGTCATATATTTGTGAAATGACTGACTAAATGCTCATTAAATTATTGAATTTGTCCCTGTGTTGTTGCTGCTGTTGTTGTTGTTCCAGATGAATTTTACACATGCACATATTTGCTGATACAAAGAAATTAAATTCTCAATTCCCTTATCTCTGCCTAAATCCTGTGTCCATAATTCATTTGTTCATTTCTTGATGTGCCACCTTAGCAATTCTAATTAAACCATCACATTTCATGTGCAGAACTTCCTGCTGAGCTGCTACTCCAGCTCATCAGCTGCCTCATGCAAAAACATTGTGGCAGACCCTTGTCTCCAATAAACTAAACTGGTGTTATTTCATCATTCTGTTACATGTGCTACAGCCCTTAGTCCTCCTCTATCCATAATCTTCTTCTTCACCGAAACCATGATGTGGTCATGACAACTAATTATTTTTATTAGTCCTTTTTTTGCTTCATTTTAAGTGGTAATTGTTTTGTTTCTTTGTCCCTCTGCAGCAGGGGATGAAATTGGAGGATGACATCGAGCACAGCGTTTAATGGCATAATCTCCTTCCTCATTTAAGCCTAATGTGAAAACCGCAATGCTGCTTAATGAATTTACAAAACTGGAATGACCCACGAGAGAAGCTGAACGGATGAACATGAATAAATGGCACTGACGTTAAAAAAGGAAAAAAAAAAGAAAAAAAAGAAAATCAATTTGGGTAAATGGGAGGTTTTAATAATATAACTTTCACTTCCTGCGCAACCTTTTTCATGTCACCCCCACAGTTCAGCAGGAATACAAATAAGGGCTCCAGGCTCTCAAAGTCCTTTTCAAACGCTTTCATATATTCTGCACATTATGAGCACCCTTTGTCAGATTCACTGCATTGTCTTTGCCCCATACGGTTAACAGTTTAAATCACATTAATAAGACTGTTCTTAAAATGCCAGGCAACGCTATGAGGACTTTAAGTTCTAATGAAAAGGTAAACTTCTAATGTTGTCTGTGGAACAGACAACAGAGAGAACCAAGTGTCTCTTGTAAAAATCTCATTCCAGAAAAAAAATTATTAGACCCTTTATTGCTGAAGAAATATTTTGCAGTGTGTTCTTTTTGTTAAAGTGAGGTTGGGGGAGTTTAAAGTGATTTGAAAATTCAGTCAGAATGAAAATTACTTCTTTTGTAAGCAGTTCTGAAAATGTGAATATATGTTGCAGAGGTGTAGTCTCATGTAGATAGACACTAATACATTTCTATGTATTACCTTACCTTTTCAAAGGTGTATTATTAATTACACAAGACAAAGCTAAAGACTGGAACCAGCAGTGATATTCTGTTATAAAGGATAATAACAGCATCACAAAGCAGTTCTCAAAGCAGTTCTACCACTTAGTATGCATGTAAAGAGTACCAGCAGTATTGTCTACTCACTCACTCACTCATTATCTAAACCGCTTATCCTGATTAGGGTCGCGGGGGGTGCTGGAGCCTATCCCAGCGCACATAGGGCGAAAGGCGGGGAAACACCCTGGACAGGTCGCCAGTCCATCGCAGCAGTATTGTCTAGTTATAGCTAAATATAAAATGTTGAGGTACACTATAAACAATCAGCTGTAACTGACTATTAGTCATCGATGAGATAGCCATATTGATGCAGTAATCTAATATTGTAGGAACCTATAATGGAGGAAGGAGGGACAATGCATGTGACAATTAACTCTGCTCACACAATACCCTGGGATGGTAAGAACTGCTGCCTATTAATGCTGGGGCATGTGTTTACGTTTGTGCTGACGTTTGTGATAGGAACTAAATGATCAAACTTCATCTTTTTAATCAATGTACCCTATTTGTACTTGTCACATCTTGTGGCTATAGATTTATGCTGCTCAACTTTGTCAAATGAATGTTTCCCTTTGTCTTCCTTGCAGATGGGTGGCAAATTGGCTTTCATTTACTAGACTGATGTGAAGTGCAGAGCAGAGGTAAACAGAGGCAAAATTGCCCATGCTAACTCATGCAGGTCTGGACTGGGGGGGCAGCACACTGCTTCTCAGGCCAAAGATGAGTGTCCAGGCCCCAGTGCGGACATGTGTAAGTTAGCAAATCCGCTCTGTGAGTGAAGCGCTCCATTAGACTCCTTCAGATGAACTGCTGGGACTGCAGTAAGGTGGGATTTGTTTGTTTCAACAGCTTTCTCACCTTTGGCCAATAAAACCCAGATAGACTACAGTTTGGAACCAGTGGCTGATTTAGCTGTGGCTTTGTGCAAACTCTTGTGTCTGGCAGAGCGGGTAAATGCTCTCTCTCTCCCTCTCTCTCTTATTTGAACCACTGTACTGTGTTCTTCAAGTCTCCACAACGCAACAAGTGAGGGAGCAGTGAAGGTGAAAAGACAGCGTTGTTAGCAATCATCTGAATACTGCAACCTGTGAATACCAATCTTATTCAATTAACACCATCACAATAACCATTTTAGCTCTCCAGTTCAAGTCTCTCAGTTCAGACGTGTCTAGACAACTGAAGAGCTATGGGATATGAACTCTATTTAGATTTTTTATAGAATTTATAACTTATTTACTACTGACCCAAAAATTAAACTTGAGCATTACATAATAACAGTCCTTGCTAACAGATGTAATATATGAGTTACATGTATAAGGCTGATGAGAGGCATAGCACTATCCAGTTCAATATTGTTCCTCTGCAAGATCACATTATATTTGAGATTAGATTTGTTTCAGTTGTTGAAACAAGGCCTTATAGCATGAAAGTATGAAGTTATGCCAATGTAAAACTGACTTAAGGCATCTCTTAAATGTTGACTCTGCTGTTGAGGAGTAAATAACAAGCAAATAACAAAATGTCATAAAGAGACTCTGTGAGTTATCAAAACTGTTGCCAGTGTGGTGTTGTTTCTCCTCACTTCTCATTTCAAGTCAACATATTTTTATTTGTTGACTTGAAGTCTGGGCATTGCAGGCATCTCGCATTCTGTGTCATCACTCCCCTGACACTACAGTATGATATCAGTTGCCCTGAGGTCAGAGAGCTGGCTAGTCAGCCATCTGAGAGGCCAATGCTGATGCACTCACGCAAGTTCAAGAGAGGCACTGAATGGGACGTAAGCATGACAGAGGCAAACACAATTCTACTGGGCCCAGAAATGATAGCAATCATGGAGGGATCATGGAGGAACATTGGAAATATTACAGTCAGTGCAGACTCCCCCCCAAAAAACCCAAGAGGGATATGCGACTAAAAATGTTTCATTATCCACAAGGGAGTCTTAATGGAACACCACAATATCTGAGATTCTGGCTAATACATTATTCTGCTCCACTGCCGGTTACGGTGTGCCTGTTTCATGGTAAACTCTTGTGAATCCTCTAATTAAAATAAATAAATAAATAAAATTAAAAAGTAAAAAAAAAAAAAAAACAGACTTTATAATTAACGTGAAATACAATCACAAAAAAAAGCCCTGTGAATGTATTTACAGATCTCGAGACTCAATCATTACTATGTTGGTTTCCTGATCCATTTATTATGTGCCAAATTAAAAGAGAGAAACTATTAGCTTTTTTAATAAAGTGTGCTTGAATAATCCCATGCTTCATTACTTCCTCGTCGATTCACATTCCCCTACCTGCCTCATTGGCAGGAATGGAGTCGCCCAGCAATTTCCAAGACAATGGGCTTGTTGAGAATGTGATGGATGTCAGCGTTATTAATTATCCAGCTCATTACCGGGTGAGAATAAATCTTTTGCTTTTATCTGGAGACCATCATTCCCTTTAAAAGTGGGCCACAGCGGGCTGCCATAGACTCCTAATTTCATTTAGCAGCCTGTCACCTCCTCTCCTCCATACATCTCTTTCCCCTTCTATTCCTTCTCTCCATTTCTGACGATGGATTTGAACAGCTCCGTCAATTCTCACTCTCTTCATAGCGCAGACACACACACATACACACACAGACACGCTAACACACACACTCAGATATAGACACCTAACCCCACACACTTTAGTAATACTATTAGTTTGGTAATCCCTAGCTCAAACTGACAGAAGGGGAGAGAGAGTGGAAAAAAGAAAACATGGTCCTTTATCATGAAAGTCATTTTATGGTAGAATTATAAGGTGACGGCTGCTCAAATAATCCAGTTACTTGTAAAGTCCTTGGCATAATGATTAAGACTTATGCTTCAAAAGACTCTTTTTGCTTTAATTGAGGATAGACGCTAAGATAATTTGGCTTGCAGGTACTCTGCACCAGATGACAACTCAGATAAGAGGTATGCACCAGTTCAACATTTCCTTGCAGTTTGACAAATGGTGCTTACAGTTATCTGTTTCTGCATTGGCACAAGATATTTCAGTCACATTTAAGATGTAATTTGGAATAAATTTATTTATTTAGAAATAAACAGTCTTTTGTTAATGATGCCTTAGCAATTGAGTCAATACATAACATACCCGCTCTGTTGAGGGTGAAACAGCTGAGACAAGAAGACTTCTATTTGAAGTAAAAGCCTCATAGCATGTTGTTCTTAACAACACTGAAACTTTTGGGTAAGTTGAGATGAAGTTTAAACAGACACCAGAAGAGAACAGAGCAAATACAACAGAATGTTCTTAAGCAGTGTCTAATGGCATGCCATGACACACAGAGACACATCAGCCTTTCATCTGCTCTGGAGGAGGTCTTAACTGCAAAACTCTTCACACGTCCTTTCATCTCAGGCTTAGCGTTTTAATTAGTCCAATGAAACACATCACTTCCCTTGTCCAAGACCCGTGAGACCTGGTGGAATGATAGTACACTAATATGTTGCTAATAAAGCATCTTATGTTAATATCATACCAGTGTCACCCGTTTGCTTGGAACCTCATTAAAGCTTCACATGTAAACAAAATTTAACATATATGTGACAATATAACAGTGCATGCCAATCTCATAAACTAATTGCCAAAGTGAATGTTCTATATGACTTTTAGTTGTATGTGAGACATATCTGTTATATCACATGTTTACAGTATGTGTGACTGGTCATGCACACTGAGATTACTGCATGATTTGACAAAACCTTGCGCGATGGCCCACACTTCATCATTCCGTGACCAATTTTAATGCTTAGTAGAAAATGTATGAAGTAGAGACAATTAACTGAATTGCAATGTCTTTTTGTTGTATTAATGGCTCTGTGGACACTTTACTGTGCGCAAATTAAAAAGTGTTTTTGTCATGAGACTATGTTCAATGTCAGAGGCCTGTTATAATGATAGAAGCTTTACTCACTCGAGAGAAAGCAAGAACATGAAAATTGTTGCCTCTAGTTAGATACAGTATTGACTAACTTGCAGGAATGCTTTTCCCCAGTCGTTGACTCCTAAAGGTCTGCATCATTTACTCACTCTTAATCAGCCTGCTAGTGACCTAATGAAATGTATTAATCTTATGGTCACGCACAAGCACATTGACCTCAAAGAAAGCGGGAACAGTGACAACAAGGGTAATGTGACTGAAAAAACAGTGGCCACATATTCAGTACAACACTGGAAACAACTTGATTTCAGGCAAGAGAAGGAATAAAATTCTATTATTGTGTTATAACTCTACCATTGCACTCTATTATTGTCCCTAACAGTAGGCGTTCAGACAACACCATGCTCTAATTTTTTCAAATATCATCACAGTGCATATGGAAGGCAACAGAAGTCAAAAACAACACAAAGTTCACATGAAAGTGCTTTGTAAAATTGTGTTGTTTTCCAGTCGTGTGTGGTGGCTTGAGAAATCGCTGAGTCATCCCTAGTAATCCTGCCTGCCCCTGGCCAGCCCCTATCATGGGGAGAAGGTTGTGGGCCCTGCGATAAATCACACTGTCATTGCACATCAGTGTATATCAATCTGCTCACAGACTCTTCTCCCATTTAGAGAACTGCTGAAGTGTTTCTCCAGTGACATTGGGGATGACACTGCACCATAATGGCACCATTTCCCCATCATTCTCTCACAGCTGTCTGCACCCGGGCATATCTCGTCCTAATCCACACAATATCATGAGAGCAAAGCTAATCTGCCTTGTCTCCCTGACTTCCCAAAAATGGAGGTCTGATGGGTGAGTGCCTATCCTTATTGGTATCCTGTGAGAGGGCAGATATCTTGTTATCTGTAGCATGGGCTCAGGAGAGTTTGTGGAGAGAATTTGCATGCTGAATTCATCCCTGCACAGAATTTTTTCTTTCCTCTTTAACATTCCTCACTATACTGTTGGCTTGACTTTAAAACGGTGATATTCATGTGCATTCTTTTACTCTGTGGTAGGTTCGAGGGAATTCACTCTTCTATACAGTAGCTAACCAATTTCTGTAAAGACTGTTAAACAAAAATCCCTCCATCTCCAAAAGCAAAAACTGTCAATGAATCTATAACATATTCAGAATCAAAACTTGTCAGGATCAATAATTATGCTCGAGCAATGATTATGCTTCATATCATCATATTCATGGGGTTATGCAAACAAATTAAATGAATGATATTACAAGTATGGAAACAGGGTAAGTTTAGGCAAAAAAGTGGAAAAATGAAAAGTTTAGGTGAAAGGTACCATTTACTTAACCTGAAAATTGTCTGTTAACAAAAGTGATCAAGTTAAACACTGTGTAACAGAACTGTAAGACAGCAACATGTGGGATTGAGTGAACAAAAGGAAAATGAATCTCTGTGTTCAGCTGCACTGTTTTCTTTTCTTTTTTTTCTTTTTTTTTTAAAATGAGTGATCAGGATGGCTAATGGGATGTAGAGGTGGATGTTCACAGTGCAGCTACACGACAGCTCCTCAAAGAGGGAAAACCGAGTTCTCGGCAACAACGGCAGACCCTGCAACAGCACATCCATTATAGTGACAAATGAGCTGTGCACAAGAAAGTAGGACTGAAAACCTCCACATCCCTGCCACAGAAAAACCCTCCTATACTTTTAGAAGAAAAAACATTCAAACTGTTGACTCACTATGACCATGGAGTATGTTCAAAATAACCCACATGTTAAAATCAAATGCCTTTTGTATCATTGCTCTACATGGAACAGTCCAATAAATTGCTTCTATAATTTTTTTCCTGTGCTGAGAGGTATCATTTCTTAATTATCTAACCATATAGAGCAAGTCAATGTTCTAACCTTGCTCTATATTGATATGAACATGTACAACACATATATGCATTACTTTTACAAATATGCTACATTCACGTAGCAACAATACATGTATGACCCAATACAGTATGAGAACGGAAATTAAACTTTAACATTAAAATTAGATCATCGGGGAGAGGTACAAAAGCTAGAAAAATGGTCTTACTGAGTCACAGAGAAGTAATTTTCCACCATTTTAAAACAAAGTAATGATTATATATGATTATATGTAATACATTGAATGGACAGCGCTCGTGCTAAATTCCTGAGACAAATCAAAAGTTGTCAGCCATGTCAAAACCTATTACACAGTCACATCATTTCAGAGGCAGAAACACTATAACAGTAGGAAATTATATTCTTTATCTACTGTGATTTCAAAGCCCAGATTCAAAACTTGATTTGGGATACCACAGAGATATTGGAGAGAGTCCTTTGCCAGACGCAATTGTGAGGAAGTCCATTTTCGAAATAAAAGTTCAAGGGAAATAGTCAAAAGATTTTTTTTTTCAGTGTGGCTCTGCTCTACTACACAAGATTCAGAAATGGAAAGAAGAAGAGAGGAACATCTGCAGGATGCCTCTGTGGTGAAACATTGGTTAGAGGAAAATAGGAGTGTTGAGGGCAATAATTGGAAGGCTGAGCTGTGGTGATCGAAAGAAATTAATCAATACTAAACAAGCACTGATACCACAAATGGACAATTGTCCTGAACAAGTCAAACTGGAATGAAGAACAGTTGAGAATATTTCAGTTCACAGGCACCGCATTGAGTTCACATTTTACAGTGTTCCAGTGGAACTTAACCGTCTGTTACAAAGATAACTGTTTCCATACATTCCATTCTTTCTCTCTTTCTTACTATCCCTCTGTTCTGAAGTGTCATTTACTTGTGCAGTAGAGGTTTCAGTGAAAAGATCTGATTAAACAGCATCCATCACAGAGGGTTTGCTTGAATCGAGATGTCTGTCTTATTAAATTCCGATGCCGTGTGCTCCTTTCATGCAGTCGCTATGAGTTTTCCATAGGACCATGGATGATGACAATGACAGAGCTCTAATTCACAACCTTGTCATGGTAAGTGATATGGACTTAAAATCGATGCCAATATGCTGTTTAATAGCCTTAAGTCAACCGGTATGTGACATGCATCCTTTAAACACACAACGGTGCTCCCATAATTAGGAGGCATTGATCAACCAATTATCCTGAAGAGGAGCAGAATGAATGATAATGATATATTAACAAAGATTCTATTATTAAATTATTAGTCAATATTACTAAAGCGAGGTTTTTTTTTTTTTTTTGTAATAATGCTGTCTTCATTAGAACTGGCAAAGCAGCAGGGGCTTTCTGCTTATCTTGACATGCTGTGAATTATAATGAAAAGGAAGCTGAAGATAACGGTGAGCTGTAGACTGTGTGAAGTGCCAAAATCTATTTCTTTTGTTCCAGCGGCATAGATTACACAAATCAAAAGAACTACATTTTTCATCTTAGGCTGGCATGAATGTACCTTCACTGCAATTTCTAAACATGCTGTTTTATCCACTAATAGTACAGCTATTGAGTTGACACAGAGGTGTATTAGGCTGAATGCAAATAAGCGAAACAAAATGGAACCAATCAAGTTTTTAAATGTCTTATTTGTAAGGTACTTTGAAGTTGTACAAAACAATAAAAAAAAAATATTGAAAGATTAGCTGACAATTTCAAAACAGTGGACACATTTTCTTTCTTGGTTGAAAATTATTTTTGATTTTTTTTTAAATAATTTTGGAATTACAGACTCCTTCATTTTTCTAGGTCACACAATACTTGTAAATTCTATTAAGCTTTTACATCACCTCTGCACTAATGCAGGTTCATGATTAAATCAAACTGCAGAGCACAAACAGATTTGCATATGCTGGATTTGTCACCAAAATAAATAATCCGGACAGCCAGAGTCATTCTAGGGAAAATATCTGTAGGTGATATAATGCAATTAATTTGACCAGTGACTGGATGTGTTTTCCTGTCGATGGACAAATGAGCCTATTCATGCTTCTAATTTTCCAAGTCAGTGAGTGAATCAAATGGAAGAGTCCCTGCTGCTCTCTTTCCACTGTTATTCTCCAGATTCCAACTCACCTTAAAAAATGGCAGACATCATGACCCAGAAAAGAGTCCAATAACTTTTAGGTTCAGGTTCACTTAAATCACTACCACACTCATTCTAGCTTTGAACTTCCTTTGTAAAAGGGGGCTTGGTTTGTGCCATAAAGCCTTCACTGAGCAGTCCTTTGAACAACACTTCCATTTGAAATTATGCCAGTGGACCTCTTCCACTGGCTATGTTAAGCTCCACTCTATCTTTTTCCAATTTTATTTTCAGTTTTTAGAACGTGCCAATCGAATACAACAGCAAAGTATATTTTCAAATCAACTTGTATATTATCACAGTAACTGTCAAACAGTGGCACACTTCTGTTTAACAAGCTTATAGAGGGAATATAGAGGGAGTGTAGCGGTTGATGTAGATGAATGTAGATATACTCTACCAAGGAAGCACTATTGTATGTTTAGAACTGGACAGAGACCTCTGCCCATTCAAGACTGAGCGAGTACATGAAAAATCCCCTGAGACTGAAGGTGCATGATAATCCATGCCATCGGATAGCATCTCTGCTCTGCCATGCCCCATCTGAGGCTGATGCTTTTGTATATTGAAAGACAACGTGCATTGATGTATAATGTATAATTGTATAATGTCAATGATTTGTGTATATCGTCCAGCAGCATCTTACTGCATATGAAGACAAACAGGAAGCTGTACAGCCTGGTGAAAGCTCCATAAATCTTGAGCCTCTGCTTAAGACCATTAACACAACCAGCACTGCAGGCAGTCAAAGCCTCCTGTTCTTTGAAACAGTAGGACCAGCCCATCTTTCCTTGTTTGAATAGACCATTTCTTGGGCCTCTGCACCACTAGGAAGGCTGTTGAAGAAACAAATCTCTCACTTATCAATATCTCAGAGAAGGGTGGACATGCTGGACAGATTTGTGAACCATCTTTTGATCATGAGTGCAAGCACTAGTAATTCTTCTTGAATGTAGCTGAAAGTAGCATTTTGAATCCAGTGGACATTAGACACAATATATGCAATCTTCACAAAGAAAGTGATGCATTTCTTTCAGCAAAATATCTCTTAGGTTGCTTTCCTTGCCTTTGAGGTTCAAATCAAACAACTGTTCTGTTCAGGCGTTGTCCATTTAAATTATTCATATCCTGACTTTTTAAAAAAGAGGCTATGAAGCTCCTTTATATATACTCTGGCACACTAATTTTCTGACAAGCTACATCTGTTCCCAAGAACAGACAAATATTACACATCACTTATCTGAAGGAATAAGCCAGTGAGCATGAGTGAACATAGTCTATTTTATTATGGAACCTGAAATGCAAAAATAGACTTAAAACAATTGTACCTTAACATTGTCTGCTATACTGACTTGTGCTACTGCAAATGATGTATTCTAATACAGTGATGATGGGCAGAATGAAGGAGTTGGATCAGCCAAAAAATGAACTATTTAGTCAAGTGTGTATATATATATATATATATATATATATATATATATATATATATATATATATATTCTAACACCATTAACTTGTCAAAGTTAATATAATGTGTATGAAGTGCTTTATTTTAAATTCAGCTTCACATTACGTTACTTATTATTCTGCAGTTTATTTAAATGTGTATATTTTTTGTTTTGTTATATTCCGAAATTTACTGAACTTTGTATTGTTTACTCTGGAATAGCCTGCCTATGATCTTGTGTTCTTTCTGAGTTATTTACTCAGAATATAGAAAGTCTGAGGCAGCAGAAGAAATCGAATATCAACTTCTTAATTTTTGTCATTGTCTGTTTACATCAGGAGTCGCAGAGAGTCTTCCTTTATTTGTCCTTCAGTTTGCTTAGCAGACTCATAAACAAAGCCCAGCCAAGGAGATAAATATTAACTGGGAATTATACAGAGGTCAGTTTTTGTTTTTGCTTTGTGCACGCTTTGTAACTCTCTGTGCACCAAATAAACAGGCTCTTCACAGTCACATGGACTTCCTGACTCTTTGTGTACAGTCTGTCAATTTCAAAAATAACATTTCATCGTGGGTGCGATAACAGCTAACATTACCCAGTCTAGTGCTGTTTTATGAGATAAGATACTTTCCTTTCTTTGTATTTGAAATATTTATCACCACAGAGCTTGCAGAAGAGGGTTTTTTTTTTTTTTTTTTTTTGGCCTGTGGTCATTGGAAAGTTTGAATCTTATCTCTGCCTTGTGGAGACCATTTTATCCTCCCTAAAGTGCTGAGTACTGTCACTATTACTGTGGATATGCCTTGACTTTCCTTTAGAGCAATGGTTATTCCAGGGTTTTCAGAGTGCACATACTCAATGTTGGGTCAGTAGTGTTTGGGTGTGATATATGTTTAGATCTTGTAACACTGATATTTACTGCACTGAGACATTGGATCCAATACTCCAAAGAGATAGATTCACTCTACTGGCCCACTCATACCTCTATAACAGACAATTTTCAAGGAAAAGAAAAAAAAGAAAGAAACTTGCCTCTCCTTCATGCGCTCCATATATTTGAAAGTAATTTAGAGGACTGGTGGCAATTCGTTTGTTAAATTTAAACACATGCTTCTTTTGTTAAATAAGAGACAATTTTGTAAAGTGCTTATTTTTTAAAATCTAGTTTTCAGACTTGGTTTTTGAATATCAAATTTAACATGTATACATTTACAGATATTTTTCAGAAGGTTCTCACATCTGTTGTATGGTATAAGAAGTGTTTGTGCAAACTGGCATAAAGTCTGTCATTAGACAATCAGAAAACCCTTCAGTAGTTCAAGAGAAAAGTATATGTTATTCTTGTATGTGAGTTTTGTCCTCTTTTTCTGCCGCACCTTCAGGATCAGTGTATAGCAGTGACCTAAAAGAGAAGAATCTACTGGACCAGCATATAGTGAATGCATGTATTAGTCACTGGTATTTCAGAGAACCATTTCAATACATTGCTTACATTCATGTATCGAACCAGTTCAATACGTTGCTCACATTCAGATATTACAATAATTTCCGGATCATTCCTGGCTGCCTGATGAAAATCATGTGATATACAAATGCCTCCCATGCCAGACGTTTCTAAAACTTAATGAAGAGGAGTGTGAGGTGGCTCTCTAATGAATCACTTTCTCAACACAGAGCCTGCTTTGTGCTTTCATTAACAAAAGACTAAATGACTACAACCGCAACCCTTTCCTGTCGGGCTCTCCTGTCTGCAGACCTTGAATATTAGAACTAACAGAGAGATCATGTCCTCAGGTGGATTTCAACCTTCCCTATGTTTACCTCACATTCCTAACATTCTTCAGAATTCTCCACTGGCTGCCCTGTAATGCTAGAAAATATTCAAAACTTCTTAAATGAACAGCTAATAGAATGGGTCTTCCACACTTCCAAGTTATAATGAAACTATAAACTTCCCATACCACTCAGTGTTAGTAAGAGCACCTGCTAATGTAATAAACGTACAACAATTACCACATTATTATGAGTTCACACTTTTCCCCTATAAAATAATTGAGGTGATGTGAGTATATATGATTGAGGACACAGTCAGGCCATGACCTTGAGTTCTTTGATAAATTTTGTAACATTCTAGAATGCACTTGTTCACAAAGTTCCATTGGAAAGCTTGTTTTGCAATATAAACAAACAATAATTTTGTGTGGGATTCTATGGTGACTTTGTGAACTTATTTGACTATGGGACATTCTATGCATTCATTACATGGGTTCATATTGTGCAGGTTTTATTGTTGAATGCAAAAGTTTGTGATACTACCATTCCGTGTTGGTTCCAAGTAATGGTTGTGAAATCAGTTCTATATTGCACTGTGCAGAAGCAGCTTCAAGAGACTGGCAAGGTTTTGTTTTGTGGGGTTGAGACAGGCCAGGGTGAATGAGCTGGGGGGTTGATTTCACACTGCAGTTGGCAGCTGCTCTTCCTGCAGTCAGAGCCCAGCACATAGCTCTAGGGTCAGGCGCATTGGCCTGGAATCTTGGGTCTGCTACATGGCCCAGGCAGAGGAGAGACAAGCCCAAAACGGGAACAAATAAATTCATTGCATGTCACAACAGAGGTCAATGTTTACAACGGCTATGTTTTCTAGAGATTTGTGTATGAGCCACACTAGCTTTCCAGTTTTGCATTGCATCTCTTTGCCATTTAATTGAAGTCAAATAACCAGAAGTCAAATCAAATCAAATAACTGGGATCAGTGTACTCCTTTAGGACATGAAGTTGGGTGATAATTCAAAAGCTTTAAGCTGTAAAAAACAGAGCCTCCTTTTTAAGGGTGATTGAATATGCCAACATCTTTAATACTCAAAAATGTGACTACGCATTTATGTCACCCACAAACAAGAAACACCTTTTGTCTTCCTGTCATTCCACCCAGTCAATTTCCAAACAAATCCTAAAATTGTTGTGTTTGAGTAAAACAAATAATGCTCAGTATCAGTTGTCAGGCTTATCAACATTTCAGAGTTTCTAAACATTGATCTGACTGAATGCGAAGAACTTGGCATACCTGTGACTTTGAGTTCAGTGGTCCGTCTCACCACCCGGCTTCCATATTTCAGCTCACAGGTGTAATTGCCCCCGTCATCTTCCTCCACCTCTGGGATCCATAAAGTGGTTGTGTTGATGATGATTGAGCTCCTCCATGTCTTCTGTTGACACTCCTGCCACCACACATAAGAAGAAAGCATATCAAAGCCATCTGTAGAGTCTCTATTCTAAGTTGCTTTTCCTGTCTAGACATGCAATCATTTAAGTATCTGTCTGCACAACGATGCTTGTTCAACCATCCACAGGTGAATGCACTGTATTAGGTTTTTCTAGTACTCTAACTGTGGGGGACCAGTATTTACCTTATACCAGGTCATGATAGGTTGCTTATAGGGGGCCAGGTAGTCTTCTATGTCTGGGCAGGTGATCATCTTGCTTTTGGTGACCTCAGCCTTCTCCAAGTGGCGAATTTTACTGCTGAAACAGAGGCCTTCATCGCTCTCCTCCACTGTTAAGGACATGGACACCTTCATGCAGTATGTAGTGTTTCTGTGGGAACACAAGGTTTATGTTTTTCCCCAAGTTCACCTCTAGCAGCCCTTGTCACACATTTAAAGCACCCACTGATTTCACTGCAGGGTTCCATCTTGAAACCAGCTGGGCACTTAAACAGCAACTGCATCAGTGCTCCCAAGCCCAGGGTTACCAGAGCAGCTCAGTCTTTTTATATCACAGTTCCATTAAGAAAAATGCCAGTCTGAATGTGAAAACTTGTGACACCACATGTCAAAAATTTAAAGTACATCAATCAGTAATAAGATGAGCTTTCAACAGTGTAAATCCAGAAACTTTAACTGTACGTTATTTGACACTGAATTGGTTTGAGCTGTGAATTTCTTTGAAGATGCCTGCATAGAGGTCTTTCTCATGGATGACATGCAGTGTCGTTGCCTCTACTCAGAGGCTGACGTTTGTATCCTCATGTCCGTTAAATATTCATTGGCCTCGGGGCCTGGGATTGCACACAGGCAGCATGTTGTGTCAGCTTCAGAGACGCTATAGCACTGAACTGTCGTTAACAAGTTCAGCATGTTTGATGCCAAGATTTAACATTTCAGTGTGAGACATGTCTCTGGTTGTGAACTGGACATCATGCCATGCCCAGTGTGCCCCCTCAGCTGACATGAACTGCTGTAAAGAAGACTTGGAAGTGATTCGAGTGCGGTTGAAAAAGACCCAAAGACTCAGAAATGAGAATTTAGACACATCTTATGTCTGTCTGTGTGCCTATATACCCATCTATCATTGTATCTGTTTTGTCTTTAATCCATGGAGTATAAAAAATAACCCAGTGGATCTACCTGTCCAGATTATGATGAGGAAAACAAAATCACTCAAATGTGTGATAGTGAACAGATGTTTAAAGTCATATGAGCAGAACATGGCCAACTGATTCGCTACAATACATTGATGAAATGAAATTGCACAACTGCTGCACAAACACCACTTATTTCCACTTCATTAAAGACCAAATTCCTGACTGTGCGAAATAAATAAATAAATAAATACCTTAACAGCACAACTGTTTGCTTTTGAAATGTGGAATTAATCGATTTAATCCTAAATGTACTTGACAGTTCATTTAAGTCACAGCATGCATTGCTTCTGTGGGTAAGGGCTACTTCCTCTGCCTTTGGTTCTCTTCAGAAAGTAGTCAATAGAAAAGGAAGATCCATTTGTCTGCATGAGTTCATTCCAAATGAAATTCATGTGTCATTTAGCAGACACAGTTGTTTGTATGCTGGGGAAAATATTTCCTGAAATGTCTGGGCATGGATGTGTTACACACTGATCTGGGAATATAGAGGTGACATACATCAATGTAAAACTGTACATTACCCAGTACTGGGCCATTGATTAAAAATAACCAAAAAATTATTTGACCTTGAGTTCTACCCTAACATTTGAGTGCATTACAAGTAGTTTGTAAAGCATATTCATTAACTGGATGCCATCTAAAGAAGTAGGAGTCTACATAAAAGCTTTATCCATAGAATGTGAATGCTATGGCCTTTGTGTTTATAGCTCGCATGAGGGCTGTTAGCGTTAATTCCTTCCATCAACGCATCATGAGACCATAGGAAAAGACATGACAAAAACATGACAGTCATTTTTACATCTGACTTTTATATGTACCCAGATCTTGGTTGATCTTTCAGATTTGCCCAGCAAGTGAGTGGCATTGAAAACATACTACATTTTATCTGTGTCTAAATTGTACAAAAACGGCAATAAATTGTATTCTATAAACAAATGCAAAATGAGTTTTTGAGTGGAGGAGCATTGCAATCTCAATCAATAAGGTCTTCAATTGGTTGACAAAAACAAGAACAAGAAAAAAAATGCAGAGGGTTGAAAACTGCGCAGATGAATATGTGACATGCATATATCAGTTTTTTGGTTTTGTTCTTGAAAGTATAAAGAAGAGTCAATTTACCAATGCAGAAAGACTTGAAACTAAACAAAAACCTCACGAATGCCATGAAATACAATTCATCAAAACTTTCCACAGGATCCAAGTTCAGGGGATCTGCTTGGGCTCCGAAAAATTGGAGAGAATCTTTTTTTCAAACCAGGGATTTTAGTTCAGAGAAAATTTTACATTTGGCAGTTTAAACATAAATGTAGGGCAATACCACTGATATACATGGAGGGGAAAATCTCATTTGAAATATTTCCCAGGGGTGAGGAAAAGCACATGGGCACTTAAATCTTAAAATGAGCCTTACATATTCAAAGCAAAGCATTAACTTGCGATAATTTCGACATGGACTATTCTAACTTTGAACTAAACTTAAGGGTACTTTCATAATGAATATTACACTAAAAGACCAACACAACCATCCAAAATAGCCTGAGCAGGCCACTGCTTGTACCGTTTCTCTGAATGTAGCAGCATGTGTTTATATTGGGTGTGACGCTGCTAAAACATTGACCAAAAAGCACTTGCTGGTGCACGGAGAAGGTCCAAGTGATAGTTTGGTTGTCTTTTCTGTTGACTCATCAACCACTCTGAATGCTTGTGAACAGCTTTCCAGATTAGCCCTCCTCAGTGATTTGCTGTGGATCGATGGACCCATTTCATTTTCAAGGGCAAACAAGAGCAAAGGTGAATAGGCCTGTCCCTTCAGAAGTAACCTTGGGAGTAGCCAATCAAATCTGCACGTTCTTTCAGGCCTTAAACCTGCTTAGCTGGCACTGTCTTCCATCTTAGTGGCAGTCTTCAGGATAGCCAGTCACTTGTCACAATCCACTGTTATGGAGACAATTATGACAAGGACTTTTAAGAGCCTAAGTGCAAAATTAGCTCAAGAACATGTAAGAAATTGAAGAGTAAGAATTGGGATATAAGTAATAGAAGTGTTAGGATGCTCTAGTGGACTTGGACAGATAGACCCATTGTGAGCAGTGAAACACTTCCACAGGGGTGAAATGCAGAGTGTTCATCTAGATCTAAACCATACAGTCAAAAAATTTGAAGTATTATATAGAACCACATCTGTCTCAAATTATCTTCTCAATGGTTGGGAAAATAGATAGAAAATAGACTTCTGCATAGCTAAACTGTTCACATGACTACAGAGTGACTTCAAGACAAACAACCAGTATCAGACCAAAAATGCAAAAAAATTCTTATTTAATAGTAAAATTGTCCTTTGGATTAAGAGATGTGAAACTTATCTTTAAAACTGAAATGAATCTGGCTAGGTCTATAGAAGACACATAATAGTTTATATGGGGAACATTCTTATTAAGAACATGAAGCAGCAATCTGAAAGTTCACAAAGAGGAATATTAAATTTAACGTAGTTCATCAAGCAAAGAGGTTATGCTTTTGAAAACGCTTCTGAAAGTGCAAGACATTAACACCAATATGTCATCATGTCTAATGAGTAGCTAAGAATATTCCCCACATTACTCACTCATTTAATTAATTAATCAGTTCATTAAATTGTTTTTATATAAATGTGTCAGATTTAGCTGTGCAGGTAATTTTCAGCCATCGTCCCTGTAGGCAAATCAGCATGAGGACTGAGTGTAAAGGAGGTGGAGCAGCCATTTTTATAATTTTGCTGAAGAAAAAGGTCCTTCTTTCACTCAGCACTTAATGCTACAATGACTAAATGGGATTTTTCGTGTGTTCACTTGTATATTCATTTCTGTTCCAAACTAAGGCCAGTGGTGCTCTCTTATATAAATCTATACAAATCGAATCTTAGATGTATGATTCAGCTTATTCCAAAATGTCACTGCAACCCCCTTACACCAGATATAATAAGCGCCTGCAGAGTTGATCATTTTTACTTTCCACTGGGCAGATCTCATATTTTCATGTAACTCAACACATCTGAGTACAGTACACGATAATTTGACTCAGAAGGAACAAACCTAGATAAATAAAGAACAGGGCTGTTCAAAAGGTGTTATGTGTCATGTAAGTGTCCTTGTGGTATCCCAGTCTTATGTCAAGATGACACTCCCTCATGAAAGATATATAACTTCAGAGCTATTGCTTTAGCCACAGCTTAATTTTACAAGCTATTTACAAGTACATGCATGTACTGTGTTGATGCATGGGGCAAAGCAGTCCAGATTCTGCTCCTGTGAACAGGTATCTTACTGTGTTTATGGTCTATTCTATTGCCCTATATGAAAGGCCCAAAAAGTACAAAAATGGATCACATTTCAATTAAAGTAAAAAGTCAGGGCCCCTCACAGTGATTTATATTTGTCCTTATTCTCATGTCCTCAAATTCAGAGCAGTGATATTTCTCCTCTAATTTTAGCTTGCATGACTTTTCCACATGACACTGTTCAAATGTATACTTGCTTCGATTAATTGGAAAATGTTAGCATTTCACAACTCTTGGCAATACTGTCTTTCCTGATACAGTTTGTACTAAAAATTCCTGTGCATTTCACTGTAATTTTTTTTTTCCTTTTTTTTAGGATTTTGGAGACTGTCATCATCACACTCCAAGGCTTTTGCTCAGGTATTGTAAGGATTATCAAATGTTATCCATAAAAACAAGTAAGATTTCAGTAGAGTTTTAAGGTCCATTAATGTGTTCAATATTTAAAAAAGAATGGCCACAAGATCCTGTACTCCTGCCAAACATCACAGGTCCTCTCCAAATCAGTTTCTCTCATTTCTGTCCACTCCCCACACCTTTCCATCCCCTTTTCTGCCTCTCCAATGGGGTTCTGGATGGCAAGATTAATAGAAAGGTTAAAAACTTGGACGGCTATGTAAGGAGTGCTTCGTGACATCCTGGCCATTGTAGAGAGGAGAGTTGTCTTATGAGAGGAGAAAAAGACAGGTGGTGACAATTACTCTCTGGACCTCTGGGGGGACAGCTCACAGTTAAGAGAGAGTTAGAGAAACGGAGGGTGAAAGAGAGCAAGAATAGAAGAGATAGGAAAACACTGAGAAGGCCAAGACAGGGAGATTGAATAACCACCAAAAAAAAATGCGCTCTGGGCCTTTCAAGGGTGTATCACTCAGACAAACAGAAACATCTGTTTTATTTTTTACAAGCGTAAAGTTATTGAGCAACTGCTAAATTCACATCCATTGTTTCAGGGAGGCGTGAAATGCTTGTGGACCTCTATCATAATTCAAGATGGAGGCCAGCCTGGCTGTAAAGAATGTAGAAAATAACACAGTGGGGAGTGGATTTCAGAGCACATTTGTGCAGCAGATTGTATCAGTGACATTTTAACAAGTGTCACGCTGGTGCTGCACCCTCAGAGACACCTTCTCTGATTATTCTAAATGCATGGTTTCACGAAAATTGTCCGTGTGTGGATTGGAGGGTCTGTAACAGTCATGAAGACTTGCAGAATGTTCCACAGTGTTAATATGTGACTTTATGTATGCTTAACCAGCCTCCTCTTTGAGCTTCAAAGATACATCAAAGGTGTGTGCATGTGTATGCACGTGTGTGTGTGTGTGTGTGTGTGTGTGTGTGCATGTGTGTGTGCGCGTGTGTGCATTTGTGCGTGAGAGGGAGGGAGAGAGAGAGAGAGAGAGAGAGAGAGAGAGTGAGTTTGTTGTGAGAGCCTGCATTTGTTTGCATTTCTCTATCACTGCAATAAAAATTCTAACAGTATAATATATTGGCAAGTGTGTGGCTGTGTTTCCATCCACACATGAGTATTGTATTTGTGCTGGTGTTTGTTGGATTCCTAAAAGAAGCAGAGAATTTTCCCTCCTGCTGGTATTGAACCTGGTAGAGAGTGTGTTCCTCTGAATCCTGTCATTACAGACAGAGCTGCTTCTGCTGCTGCTATTTTACAGCAATTGTCCCCCAGAAGCATGTCACATTTCTCCCTCAATATCTTTTGTCTAAGCACTGGGTACCTCCCAGTTTCTCTCATACCTGTCCTTTCTCTCTCTCGCTCTCTCTCTCTCTCTCTAATGTTGACTTCTTAAGGTAGAAAAGGCATACTCTGGATATCAGTGCCATTATTGTTGTCATATTGGGCATAAAAGTTCTGACAGAAAAAAATGGAGAAAGCTCCATTTTTAAAGAAAAAAAAAAATCCAAAACCCATTGCAACAGAACATGGTGAAAAATCCAGTGTCCTGACGCTCTGTTTTACCTTTTCAAACCTGAGACAAGCCGGCTTTAGCACAGACAGCCTTGTAGCTGAATGTCTATATTTCAGAATGGAAATTCCTATGCCTGCCATTTGGAAACTGCAGCTTTTCAGCACAGAATTTTTCCACAGGAACTCAGAGCTCAGGTCAGCTTGAGAGCTCTACAGTAACACGCTGGTATGTGGCATGTCTATCTATGACCAGGTCCAACCGAGTGAGAAAATAGAGATAATAAGAGGAGTGGTGGAACTGACAGTAACTTGCTCCTAATTAGACTGTCGCCATGGTGCGAAGAGAATGCAGCACTGCAGTTACAGTATGCTGAACAGAATAAAAAAAGCCTTATTATTGGCCTGGGAGAACTTCAGGTCTTGTTGGTGAGAGATGGATTATCATCTACTGAGGTGCTGGAGGGATTCATGGAAGCTCTGAGAAGGTCTGAAACCCTCTGGATCGATATTCCAGGAAGTTCATTTTTCATTCTTATTAAGTACCGTGCAGTTTTCTAGCAGGCCATAGGTGAGACATGGTAGAGTAAGTGATTGTAAATTTTCAGTGATAAAATGTCTATGAGAGGTTTTCATTAAGCTAAAACTCAGACACAGCCAATGGTTAACAATCTAAGAAATACAGTAAAATTTAAATCTTGTTTCCAACGGCAGCCTTTGTGACTATTTTAACTGAAAATGGAGGATACTGGTTGGTTCCTGTGTCTCACTGATATGGAACTTCAGTGTATTTGCTCAACATATTTTATATATATATATATATATATATATATATATATATATATAAAACAGCCAGAAAAACATCTCAGTACAAAGAAAGAACCCTGATAGAACCCTGTAAACCAGATCAAAGGAGAGATCAAAGGGACGACAGATGAAAACGAGGCCACATCTTTGGTAACTCTTATGTGACCTAAAAGCTCATACAAAGACTTACAGCAGAACAGTTCAGATCAGGGGGGTATTCCAAGTATGTGGTTTCATGACTAAACTGGACAAGTCAACTCAGAGTAAGTAGTAAACCTCCTAATAGACGAGCCCTATGGCTTCATTCTCCTAGCAAAACAAAGCCATAGGGCTCCTCTATTATGAGGTTACTACTTATTCTGAATTAATTTATCCGGATTAGTCACTAAACCCCACACTTGGAATACCCCCTCAGACCCCCAGAATGCCAATTTGAGTTCAGCTGAACAGAATGCTGATTCCAAAAAGTTGGGTTACTGTAGAAAGTGGGTTGGCATCACTTCTTACAGCCCAGAATTTCTGAATACACACACTGGGACTGTCACTCTGAGAGTGATGCCAAGGAACTTAAAACTTTCTGTTAAAGAATTATGACTTGTGCTTTTGACATCCTTTGCTCCTTTTGATGCTGAACAATACTCAATGGTCAGATGTTTTTCTAACTTCCAAAAGACAGGTGAACAATTGAATTCCATTATTTTTTATAAACTTTCATAAAATCATCATCACTTATACTTGTGACAGTTTTCACAAATGCTTGAAATTTCTTGGATGCGCTATCTGGGATTACTCGAGTCATACTTTATACTAGTGGATATTATGGCCTAATTCTATGATCATTTTAGGTGAACAGCAATCATTTTCACACATGCACAGTCCTATCCGATATGCACCATCATCACATCTTGATCCTTAGGATGACTATGTCTTTGAAGAATTATAACCAGCAAACAGTCACTCAGTGTAATAATTAATACCTTAACTGACTTTGTTTACCTTAAGCCAAACATAAGCTGTCATGAAACCTGAGGCAAACATTGAGGTCAACATATAGGGCGACATTACTGGAAGGCACAGTATTGTTCTCTGGCACATCAGGGACACCTTAACGTGATTGTTTTTACCTTTCTCTGCCAAATTCTCCTTTACTGATTAGTGAGGTAAGTAGTCTATTTTTATGTGAACAAAACATTTATTAATCAGCTAGGTTTATGAATTATGTCAGCGTTGTGTTAGAAAAGACTTATTTCCACATTTATGTCCAGTACTTATCTAGGGTGATGTGATAAATGTAATAGCTCCTGGCTACACTCCAAATGAATCCATATCCAAGTCTCCCACTTCAAACTGGTCCACTTATCTGTGGTTCTCTGCTTATCATTTCTGAATACAAATGAAGCATTTTGTCATATTAACATTTCCTGTTAAGATGGTTTGTTGATATTTGTTGGTGACTAGAAAGGTGAGGAAAATTGTTTGGATCCTTTGACATACAACGCATCAGTATTTCAAATAAAAAGTTACCAGTGTGACGTTAAGGATGTTAAAACATCCCTCTGTCCAAAAATGATTTTTTAAAATTTTCTCAGGAGGGATAAATGACATGGGTATGGATATGTAAATGAAATGCATCAACATAGTTTCGGTAGAAGTCGAGAAAGTGTTGCTGTTACAACTGACCCGTGATTTTTTCACCTCTGTTTCCCCTACTATGGAAGTTTTGTTTCTTCACGTTTATGCAGCCAGGCATGAGTGTTGCATGGCCAGTCATGCATTCTTTCAAGACAAAGCAGAAAACAGAGAGGCTTCCTTATGTTCTGAGTCATTTGGGGACAAACTTGGTGACTGTGACTAACTTATTGTGTAAAGTCAATTGGCAGCAGCTGTGGATGTCAAAACGAGTGATGTTCCACATTTACTGAACCTTGTTCAGCCACAGACTACAAATGCCTTTTGACAAAACAGAAATGTCCAGACCAGCAAGCAAGGCCAGAGCACAAAGCACTGGCCATTCTTCACAGCTTTTAAAAGAAATAAGCCATTAGCACAGCTTTAAACACAATAAAAAAAGTGACGATAAATCAAATCTAACTGACGTCTGCATAATACACAGTCTTGTTATATTAGAACCAGTATGTTCTAAGGCAGATATTGATTACAATGCTGTACTTAAATAGCAACAAGAAGTAGTTTGATTCAGAAAATGGAATTGGAGGGAAATGAATCCTTTGAACTGCCTAGGATGCTGTTCCACAGAATGTAATAGAGGATCTGAAGAGCCCTCACCTGAGCACACAGGTGTAGAAGCCGTTGTCTTCCAACTCAGCAGAGCGAAACCAGATAGAGTCTCCCTCCTTACTGAGCCTGTGGCCTGAAAAGATGATGGGCTCCTCTGAATCACCCTTGTTCTTGTACCAGATTAGCCGAAGTTTGGCGTTCTGGGCCATGCTGTAGTTGGTGCGGATGTAGCTGTAGAAGAGTGCACACTTTACTCGCAGTGGTTCCCCAGCTAGCACCTGGTATGTCTTCAGATCCACAGACCAATCGATGCAGCCATCCACTGATAGGACATAAGATAAAACATGAAGAAGTTGAATTATATGATCTATTCCATCTCCAGCAGCAAGAGCACTTCAAAAACTTGACAACCAGCATCTACACCAATATCCAGCATCTACACAGAAACAGAATACTTTCCTGTAAGTAATGACATAACTTATTGTATGTTTTCTAAATGTCTTCAACATACTAAAAACAAGTCATCATCAGCAATATACTATATTCTGCCCCTCTATTGGTAAAACTGGTAATGTTTCAGCAAATATTTTAAACTGACTGAGGTCAACATCTGAAGTCATACATGTTTCTTACACTTAAATAAAAAGACCACAGGGAAGAATTCATTAAGCACAGTGATGTAGAAGCAGTGTGTAATGAACAGTAAGGAGTACTAGAGACCAGGTTTGATGCAAAATAGAAGCAGAGCAGTCTCACTTCTGCCTGCCATTATCACGATCGAGACATTATCCACGTGGCTTGCCCATTTGGGGTTTTTGATTGCATCCTTGAGTTGGTGCTCTGTGAGCTGAAAAAAATTTTGGGCTCTTCTAAGCAATTTATATGGATCTTATGTGTGCTCCCACCCATAGGTGATGTGTATGAAGCTATGGGAGGCTCTCAACAGAGGAAGTTAGTCA
Source organism: Chanos chanos (assembly GCF_902362185.1). Lineage (NCBI taxonomy): Eukaryota > Metazoa > Chordata > Actinopteri > Gonorynchiformes > Chanidae > Chanos > Chanos chanos. The sequence continues at coordinate 42,890,503 of NC_044496.1, forward strand.
AGATACTCTGAGAGTAGCTAAGTTTCTCAAGCTGCCTAACACACTCAGACAATAGAGGATGACAGCCAAAGTTGCAGAAGGTCATTATGCATACTGCATAAGAAGAAAGCCCAGCAAGTGCACGGATGCAAAATGACATGGGATATTCTGAGGCAGTCCATCTCTTGTCCAACTTAGGTTGAGAACTTCCCTGTTAATTACAAGGCTAGTACTAAGTATACTTGACAATGGCTGAAAAATCAGTGATGTTTTTACATGAAACTGAGCAACATAAGACGGATCGACAAGCTTATATACGAAGTACCTGCTTACTTGCTAATTTGCATCTGATTAAAGGTCCATGCTAAAACTAAAAAAATGTGACCCAAAGCTCTTTAGTAGCTCTTTTTAAATTATCATATTTAAATTGCCCTCTTCCAATTAGTCTGTGTGCCTATGTGTGTGTGTGTGCGTGTGTGTGTGTGTG